>NC_142520.1:9394700-9514700 GCF_964205215.1 Stylophora pistillata
GACGGTTAAATTTTACGTCATTTGACAGTTGATGATTAATTTTTTGCAATTTTGTTTATCAAACAAACTAAACGCACGAACTTAGCTGTAAATTTTCATAATGACACGTTTGTAAAGAACTGTTAATTCATGACACCTTTTATTGATAAATAACTAACGTTTTACAACACCGGAAGTGTTTCCAAACCAGAAGCCATTTCTGTCGCTAACCAGTTTTACTTACGAATAGAAGTTAAAGGTCTTCCATAAATGTATTTTTTGATATATCAAAAATTTTATTATAAGAAATAGAACTTGAACCTAATCATGGGAGTCGCATAGTTCTTAATTAAGGATATCTGAGACATTTGACGGCTAACATTGGTTTGCTTATTTGGCAGCTGACGGTAAAAATATTGCGGTTTTGGTCATGACGCACGGGCCGAATGCGGCGTGGTCCGTGCTACAATTCGTGACCATAAGCCAAATATCTTCCGGTCTAGCCTGATCAAACATGATTAACCACCTCAAAAATTTGGTTTCACACTAAAAGGAGGCGATGCACGAGCGCACACTGAACAATCACGATAAAGATCCTGCAGGAAAAACTTTTTCCTTTGTTTTTTTCGTGTCAGAACAAGAAACCCACAGCTCAATTAACCCGTCCGACCCTGCACACGTCAGCTTTCACTATGATTTTTAATGGGGATACGCGCGCCATTATACATATGTGAAAAAAAGAACTTGCTGCGTGTTTATAAAAGATCATATCTAAAAATTAAACTATATACTCTAAATCCTTAAACATCAACAACATAAACATAAACAACAATTCCGCCTTTTTTTCCTCAAAACCACTCTTGACCAGTTCCTGTCCCGTCTGAATATGTTTTAGATAGGTATGCTGACGATTGATTAAGGTTTATCTGGCTCAAGGTGTGTTTACGAGGCGACGCAAACATCAATATCTTTCTTATTTAAATGATCTTCGAGTGTACAGTCGCTCTAAACTGCTTCTTTGTTTTAGTTGGGCTACAAATGTTCGTAAATAAAAATTTTGAAACAGCAAACTCGCATTTCGGGCTTTACTGACTTGGTGTAGATGAGGTCGATTGTCTGGTGTTCAAAATCAAGCAGCGGTCTCGTTGTATAGGCTTAGCCGTGGTGTTTGGCAGTACTGTCTCTCTGAGTGATGACCACTGGCATGATATCCAATCTATAAGTATATCGCGGTTGATTGTTAATTAGTTTAGTTTAGTTTATTGAGATTTGCCACTGAAAAATACAATTTACAAGTAAATACATGAACAGAGACACGCAATAAATAAACAAAAATATATTGGCAGGACTACAGGGCGAGCCCCAATTGACATTTGTCCCCTTACATAATACAAAGAATAGAAAAATATAGGTTACATATGCACTTATATACTTTGTCTATAGAATAAAATAATTTGCCGACCAACTGCGACACTTAGTTAGGGTAGAGTATAAAGCATGAGCTTTTCTGTATAAAACCGCTTAACTAAGGCTTTAAAGTCATGTAAAGAGCTCGCTTGCTTAATGTTGCTCAGTAAATCGTTCCATAATTTCATTGTGCGAGGAAAGAAAGAGTTTGTAAAATACCGCTGAGTATGAGTAAATAAAGGGCGGATGTTTGCAGGATGATGACGCCGGGTTGCGTATGTATGGTTAGCAGGAGGCAGAAGATGGTCAAAGCTAGCGTTGATAAGACCTGACCTAATTTTGTATAAAATGACAAGATCATGGACTTCTCTTTCAGTCTCGCAGTGTAGCTGGCTTTCCAATCTGGGTGGTTTAGTTTAAATCCAATAGCACGTCATTGTATATTTTCGATTAGCCTACGATGCTTTGCTGTGTAAGGAGACCATACAGAGGATACGTACTCCATGATTGGGCGAACTAACGCGGTGTACATCATTTTCCTAGTTGATACGTTAACAATGTCTCTACCGCAGACACGCTTTACAAGACCAAGAGCTTTGTTGCACTTCGCACATATCTCTTCGATGTGCGTCGTCCATGATAGTGGAGTAGTAACAGTCACGCCTAAATTGGTGTCAGGAGGCGAGTTTAAGGTCTGGCCGTCTAAATGGCATGTATGCTTCTCTCTTTGGCGCGAGGCTCTCTTTGCCATGAGTAGAACTTTACATTTGTTTGTGCTGAAAGACATACCGTTGTCGTCACACCAAGTTTTGGAGTTGTCCAAGTCAGCTTGCAGCAGGGAGGCAAATCTATTGGAAACAATAGCGCGATTTAGCTTGCTATCGTCCGCAAAGCGGCCAAGTTTACTACTGTGGGTAATGGAGCACGACATGTCATTAATGAAGAGCAGAAATAAAAGCGGACCCAAGATGGAGCCCTGGGGTACTCCTGATGTGACCGGGAGCCAGTCTGAGGATATGCCTTTAACAACAACTCCTTGGTATCTGTCAGAAACATAGCTTGAGAACCACAACAAAACTGGACCGGACATACCACGGAGCTGAAGCTTCGAGAGGAGTAGCCTGTGTGGAACCTTATGAAATTCCTTTCATAGGCAAAAATGGATTACGTCCACTTCTTGGCCATTGGCTAGTTTGTATAAAATATCGTGATACACCTCAAAGAGTTGCGTTTCTGTGGATTATCTTGGCTGGAAGCCATGCTGGAGTTGGTGAAGAAAATACGATAAATGAGGGTAGCAGTGATTAAACACGCATCCTTCCATAACTTTGGAGACAATGCATAAAAGAGAAATTGGCGTGTAATTCTCCGTTAGGGTAGGATTGCCCTTTTTAAAGACGGGTGCAATGTTCGCGCGCTTCCATTTTACTGGAAAAGAGCCCGTAGACAGCGAGATGTTGAAGAGCCTGCATAATAAAGGGGCAATTTCAGCAGCAGTATGTTTTAGGAGTGAACCGGGGATGTCATCTGGTCCACCGGCCTTACTTGGATTAATATTCGACAAAGCCTCCATCACTTCAGCAACTATAAGGATAACATTTTTTTGGAATGTCGTTTAGAAAACGAACTAAACACGAATATGTCTGTAGATGTTCATGATAACGCGTTTGTAAAGAACTGTTAATTTAGGACACCTTTTAATTTATAACTGACCTACGTTTTACGACACCATAAGTGTTTCTAAACCGGAAGTCAGCTCTGTCGCCAACCAGTTTTACTTGCGAATAGAAGTTAAAAGAACTTACATAAATGTATTTTTGGGATTATCAAAAATTTTATTCATAAAAAATGGAACTTGATCTCAATTAAGGCAATCGTATGATTCTTATTTAAGGATATTTGAGACATTTGACGGCAAATATTGGCCTGCTTATTTGACGGTTGACAACAACATATTGCGATTTTGACAGTTGACGGCTAATATTTTGGCAATTTGACGGTTAACCCAATTGAGATCCTCATATAGGTCATATTTACTTTAAAGACGAGTCAAGGTAGCGGTACCGGTGTTGGCGGGAGAACAGAAATTATTTGGCTCAAGGTTGTGACGGACGGACCGAATGTAGTACGTTCCGTACCTCGTAACCGAAAGCCAAATATTTTCCCGTCCAGCCCGGCCAAATTTGATTAACAAGCATCTTATCATATGACCACTTCGAAAGTTTGCTTTCAACCTAAATAGGACGGGGTGCAAGAGCGCACGCTGAACAATCACAATAAAGATCCTAGAGGAAAATATTGTCGTTTGTTTTTTTCGTGTCAGAAGAAGAAACTCGCCGTTCATTAACTCGTCCGACCTTACACACGTCAGCTTTTAATTTGACGGTTTTTAATGCGATTACACGCGTGTGGCCGTACGGGTCAAATTATCATCAGGCCTAAACCTGCAATTTAACATTAGGTAACGCGTTAAATCAATTCATAGTATCTTGGACAGAGGAAGTAAGACAAAACAGTTTATACAACTAGGTATTACAGATGCTATATACAAATATTAAACCGCCTGGATAGCGGCTGAATTAAAATGCATTACGTAAGGTTTGGCCAAACTGATATGGGTTTACTGAAGCGGTTTACAATACTAGTAAAATATTCCAAAAATCGAATGGGTTAGCATCCCATTTAAATATAGTTTCGCTTCTGTTTACGAAAATCTTAAAATATATTCATTGTATTTCAGGTGGTGGTGGTGGCGGGTTTTACTCCAGTGGAAGAAGTGGAAAGAATTTTAATGGAACCAAAGGATGGGGTGGAGAAGGTGGTAAGGGATTTATTCAGGGAGGGGTGGGTGGAAGAGCCAGGTTTAAAGATATCGATGGTGGGTTTGGTGGAGGTGGTGGAGCTTATGGGTTTGGAGCAGGAGGAGGAATAGGTGGAGGAGGAGGAGGAGGAGGATACTCAGGGGGAAGCAGTGGAAATAGTGGTGATGACACCTGTGGGAGTGGGGGAGGCTCTTACAACGATGGAAACAACCAGGACAATGAATGTTGTTACAACAACGCTGGTCATGGTCAAGTAACTATTACGTTCCTGGAGTAAATAAAACGTTTATCTAATATGATAACGGCACTTAGAATTGAGCATTCATTGATTAGCATTCTAATCGACTGATAGCACTCAGTTAAAGCGCCAAATAAAGTGTAACTGTTTAATTTTTAACCTTCTGTGAAACCCAAAAGTCACGCATCTTGTTTTTCATTTGGTTTACTTTTATCCATCATTTCTTTCGATCATCTATTATATTAACTGAGCTCGGTACTTTTTTTATCGTTGAAAAGTACAAATAGGGTTCTAAAACTTGAGATAATGAAGAAAAATTTTTTTTCAGAAGTTGCACTCGTTATACTTTTTCACCAGGGTCTTAAGGAAAGGTCACAATATCTCACAGACCAATTATCACACTGTACAACCTAAAACGATGAGAAATAATTCCAGATGTTCATATCTTCTGGAAGCCTAGGATTGAGTTTTGCGTGTTCCTTCAAATCAATCCCTTGATACGAATCTTCACTGACCTTCTTTTACCGATGTTCAGTGAGACCAGTGAAGATTTTGAGATCAAGCAGTAAAGACGCCTATTACACTGTAAAAGTCTGGAATCAGTATGGCTTTTCGAACGCAGCACTATTCTTAACATTGAGAATGTGTTGTCAAATGATGAAGACTAAACATGAGGGGTAAATGACACGCACGATTTTGTCAAAGTTGAGATCCCTCCCGGGCCACATTGCGTGACGTTCCAGAACTTTTTCTTTATTGAATGTTTAAATAATCATTCTGAAACAACAGTCCTCACCCCCAAATGCCAAGTGAATGGGAAAACAAAAAACGCAGTAGTCATTTAATGCGTTTTTATTTAAGGAGCTTATAAAATTTTGGAATTGTTTTGACATAGAATACAAAAGGCTTAGTTTAGTCAAAATCCTCTATGGTTAAGACTTTACTTCCCCGAGGGAAGTTAATGAGTGATAGTACAAATAATCATCATAACAATTAGTATCTCTAGCTTTTTCTTCTCTTCAGTTTTCAACGTTCTTTCATTTCGTTTCGATTAATGTTTCAGAGAGATTTCTCTCTCAAAAATCTACAAAACAAGAGGCTTGTAATGGGCATTTTTCATGCACCAATGACGTTTGAAGAAAGTAGTAAAGAGGAGCAGTTCAGGAACTTATTATCCCGCCCAATTTGAATTAATAATAAATGACGGTAGAAACTAAACTTAGACGTTTTGGCTCTACAAGAACCTAGCAGTGCCAGAGATGGGCAACTGATGGTTGCTGTATTTATCTCACTTTACTGAAAAGATTTTTGTAAAGCGAACCACTCTGATGGTGGGTTAAAAACGCTTTATTTTTTGACAAGAATCTGAAGATGGCCCGCCGTCGCTGCCCGATGCTCTCTTTCATATTTATTCTTGTTTTGTTTGGAGGCTGGTGCTACACCTTAACAGTTGCAAACCATGGTGAGTTAACTTTGAATTTTTTTTGTGTGGGTTGGATGAAAATGTAGACTCTGGCAACTCCTGAAGTATTGCAAACCTGGAGTTACGGGAAAGCAAGGGCCCAAGGAGTAGGGACCAAAAATTATGCACTTTTCAAGGGTTTGAAAATCCTAATTTACCACAACGAGAGGGATCCGAAGTAAAAACTGACATGACCATCTCGGAAAAGCTTCAGTGGAAAGAAATTTAGTATTTTGTCAACAAGAGTAGCTAATTAAAAATGAGGAAGAAGGAAACTACCGTGACGATTTCACAAAGTGCTTAAAAATTTAGAAACTTTCTAGACCAGTTGTAACATAATCGATGGTGTGTGTGTGAACTTAATCTGGGTCATTTTGGCTCTAAGTTTTCGGCGACGTTTCCTAAGTTTCAAATTTTTACAAGAATTCATTCAGATCAATTTAATCGTTAAACAATCATAAATAAGTAATAAAAGCTATCTTTCGGAGGGGAAAGAAATACTTTTGCAATAATGGATGGCAATGAATAGGAGACACTCAGACCTTTGTAACTTGATGAGAGAAAATCAAATGGAGGAATTCTGTTTAAAAGGTTTTTGTTGCTCAAGAGTTATATTTTGCAATTTCTATTAAAGTCTCTAAACCCATTAGATTGGTAAAAATGAATCAAGGTGTTAGCTATAACAAACGTAATGAGTATGAAAACTTTGAGAACCACTTCATATCGTCGTAGCTTTTAATTAACTATAGGTGGTTTAAGAGCGTTTGAATTCAGCTCTTTCTCTATGCATCAAAACAACAGAGCATTAATTCAAATCATTTTATGAAGAAGAAACAAAGATATCTCTAAAAATGCGGAAAATAAGGAAAAACGTCTCGATTCTCATGGTTTTTAATGGAAACAACTACGCATGATTTTTGATCGATGAGCAAAACCCCCAGTAATATCTTCCTTCATTTACGCTTGAATCTTCAACTTTCGAGAGAACGAGATCTTCATCAAGCGAGTATGAAAATTCTTTTTTCTCCGTTATCGTTTCCTTCATTTGAGAAATACCCTATATCTAAGCAATGTCTTTGCTTGTTGAAACTTTAGGCACCTGTTTCGAACAGACTATACATTGAAAATTTTAAAATGGGATTTAGTCCACAGCGAAAAATTATATTGCAAAGAGAAACTTAATCAGTAGTATTGTAGAGACGTTTGTCTCCGTATTATGCCCCCCGGGTGGTATTGCGAAAACTTAGACGCACTATGTTGATATGCTATTAACTACTTAGCGTAGCCAAGGAAACAAAAGAACTCCTGCAGGGTTAGGTAGGCCCGTGAGCGGTCCTTCAGAAAGAAAATATTGCCTAAACTAACTCAGCATATAGTGACTCATTTGAAAATAATTCACCACATTTAGAAAGGAAGTCAAGAACATAAGATGTGCGGAATTTCAAATAAAAAGGGAAAAAGAAAAAAGTCGTTGAAGGAAGGTTACGATTAGTTTCAATCAAAACATAGTTTCTTCCTTGTTACGAAAACACTTTTAGTAGCAAGATTTTCACGTCTGTATTTCATGTAAGTCGACGCGATCCCAGTACAAGAATTGTAAGAATCTCATCCACTTAATTCTTTTTTCAGAGACGCATATGTTTTTCATAAAGAAAAAACCCAACATTTCCTGATAACGTCGATGGAAAAACACATCGATTATTTATGGCTTTTGACTAGGTTTAAGCAGACACCTGGTAAAAATGGGTGAACATTTATAATATTTATTTCTTATTCAATTAATGCCATCTGAATTATCTTTATACCCTCAGAACATCAAGGAAATAATAGAAAAACTGCCTTTTCGTCCTCAGTTCGATAGCCTCTCTTGGAGCAGAGGAACCTTAGGTGCAATCTATGCAATAGCTTACGAGCAGAACATTCCAGCATTTCTTGAAATGAATTAGCCTGTAAAGGAGACTAAGCATGGAAACAAAGGATTTATAGCCGATGTGGAATAATTCTTTTTTATTCCTTAAATATCTGCATATAACAAATAAAAGAAAGAAGCTTTGAACAATGGGCCAGTAATGAATTGACTTGGATATCTTTGAAGTTGGAAAAACGTTCAATATCAAGAAAATGGGAACTAATATTGCTTGGTTTTTTTTTCAGTAAGCTTGGCACCAGCACTTTAGCTCAAGTCAGTAAAATAACTAGGGTTACGTTTGTCACAAATAGTTTTATTCAGCGAATACAGGCTCTTTTCTGTGGCTGTTTATATTTGGGAAGGATGATTCAAATTGGGAAAGAATTTCTTACACATTTTTCTTTTGTTCAAATCTAGTTGAGGAAGGTTACAATGAATAGGGTATGAGGTCATAAGTAAAGCAAAAAGAGATGGTTTTCTAAACTTCTATGTACCTTGACATTATTCTTTACATTTATTGTTTTGATTTTCAACTTGGGATAAAGTTTCAGAGATCATCTAAGTAAGCACATTTTGGGGGCATAACACGATACATTATTCACTATCTTTATGGCAAAAATTCAAATTTTGACCTTTTAATAATTAATTAAAATACATGGTGAAATATTCACAGAAATGAAGATACCATTTCGGGGTACTAACATATTTTTAGAAAGCTCCGTCAGCTTAGCTTGTCGAAAGCTTTTTCTTCTCCACTATTTTTTTCTGTGCCCTACCACCCAGATTCGTTTTCGAAACATTCTACTTTTATAATTTGCGGTGAAAACAATAGCAATTATAAAAGTTTTAAATTAGAAAGAAAAATTTCTGTTTATCTTAGCTTCTGCAAAGTCTTTTATTTTATCCTCTTTTTCCTGAGTCACATCAACTCAAATTCGTTTTTGCTCGAAAACGTTTTACGTTTTGAAACTTTTAATCCACAAAAAGAACGCATGAAAACGCATATGAAAACGGAGCGAAATAAAAAATTGCAACCGTTTCTTTAATTTTTTTTCCTCCAAAAAAAAAAAGATATAACCTCTTGTACCGGTATATGGCGGAATTGTTACAATTCTATTTTGCTGGTGTTAACGGGTTAAAGAATATTACAGAAGGTAAACAAAATAAATAGTCTGGCCCCTAAGTGGTTCAGTATATTTCGACCGAAGGCTAACCATAGGGAGACGATGCGATAAACTATTCAAATTTTTAAGCAGATGGATTTCATATCCGAGTGGATAGAAGTTTTAGCCCATCAATTGATAACCATGAAAATTGTCAAATCCCTAAGACCAAACAGTTTTCTCTAAATAATGGTGTTACTAAACATTACTTAATCATATTCTATTCTAGTCCTGTGTTTTTTTGAGATTTGTTTTTTTTCGTCAACCTACGCGAGACGTTTTGGAGCCCTAACAAAAGCTTTCCTCTAATGTCTGATTGATAGATAGCTGTCGGCGTCTCAAGTTCTTACAACAGAAAGATGGATATGGATTGGTGGGCCACGTCTTTAAAAACATTTTATTACCAGTCGGAATGCACATATATAGTCACTGCAGAAATTGGTGCACTATGGAAGACAGATGTAAATCGATCAACATGGGACCCGCAGGAGAAAAAGATAAAGTTTTGTGTCAATTGAGTGACTCGGACCACTTGCAACATCCAAATGATCTGAAACCGATGGCAGGTCTCATGTATAGGGGCACGGAGGTGAGAGTCTTATTTTTATCTTATTTTAGTTTTTGTTTAGGAGTTTGCTGCTGTTTGTAAGCCTTGTGTACCTTTTAATAGAGTTTCCTCGTTCTTCCGTGAGTCTTCGGCAACTCAGAGGCAATTTTATCTCAAAACCCTTTTAAGTGAAGCCTGAGAACACCTGAATCGGCTAAAAATGAAAAAGAGATGAATTAATTGAAAAAAATATAGTTCCTGTATAACGCGCGTTCTGATTGGTTGAGACAGTATATCTTATCAGAGTATCAAGAAGTTTATCCCCCTTCACTTCTTTTGTTCTCTAGCCGCTTACGTCGTCCTTTACAACAGAACAGAGCAAAGTCGAAGCTTTTTTATTTGTTACATAAAAAAAGAAGAACTCCAAGCATGCCCCTTATGGATAAAAAGTATAAATTGCTCGCATGAATAGCATTTCCGTTATTTTATGAAAAAAAAAGGCTTAATATTTTTCCCCATTAGAACAAGTGTTGTTTCAACATGTGCTACAAGAATGCAACATGCTTGGTTGGATTTACGGACAAGGGATACAAGTGTGTGTGTCCACCTGGTTACACGGGAGACCACTGTGAAAAAGGTAAGAGTTACTTTGCACGTGCGCTCTAATAATCATGTTAATTGCTACAATTATGCGTCTCTTTTGCATCCTTTTACCATGGTCTCGTATTCTTCCACATGTGTTCTAATGACTTACGAGTCATTTATTATCCAACTGTGCTTCTTAGAGTACAAATAACGCTGAAGACAGGTTTTCTCTCATTGCGCAAGTGACGAATTGGATTCAGGTTACAAACAAAAATGGTGAAAAATTAAAGTTATCCTTCTAAAGATGAAGAGTTGGAATGGCTGGCGAATATTTATCCGTTTTATTAGATAAAGGAAAGAAAGAAAAGCAGTTAGACGACATTGAAATTTCATCATCAATTGAGGAAAACAGACAACGCGCTGATTGCGTTCCGCTTTGCAGTCCCCGTAAATAGATATCTGCGAAATTCACCCGCACTGAATACACAATTTGGCGCGTTGGATAATAAATCTCATATTAAGTGTTTTGAGGCGTAGTTGTTTGTATTTTAACTTGCCCTACGTTTTCGTCAAAATACTGCACACTTCGTAAAAATACTCAACGATAATACACAACAAAACTTTTATTAGGATCTATGTATCAAACTTTGTATCCGTTCCCCCTGAAAACAACGTGATCCTTCCAATCTCCCCTCCCCCTTCCGATAAAAGATGACTGCTCCCCAAACATCATTCTGCGTGATGCACTTTCAGTGAGCTTTCAGTCCTGTCCAATATCACAGCTCATCCAATTAGAACATACCTACAAAAGCTTTTATCAACTCTTTTAAAATTTAATAATTTACGGAAAGAATTTGTTTGTACAGATGTAAACGAGTGTTCCACCAAAACCCACAACTGTGATGTCAACGCTGAGTGCAACAATACCGAAGGTTCTTTCAATTGCATCTGCAAGGTTGGGTTTAATGGCGATGGCAAAAAATGCACAGGTAACTATGAAATCTGCCTAAATGAATTGCTCCAAGCATCGAAAACCGTTGGTTTATATTTGCCTAAATTTGACGAGCGTATCAAAAACATCAACGATTTTCAAAAGAAAGCTGTTTAAAGTAATTTACTGAGGAATCAGAGTCGGCTGCTAATGTGTCATTTATTACGCTTTGGACCCATCGCAGTGTTCATTTTATTACGTGTTTCGTCTAGGGTGCTACTACTGTTATGGAGAGCATGGTGTTACATAGTTGCTAAAAATAGAATCGAGGAGGTTTCTAGAACGTTTACTCATGCTGACTCATTAAGAGCTTTTAATGGAACTTTCTAGAACAGTTAGCCAGCATATTTTCGCCATGATGTAATAGTAGTGTAATGTTACTAAAAATAGCAGTATTACAGATCTCTAGAACATTCTGGAGCATACATACATTTTATTAAAAACATCACCATCTGGGGCTTTTCAGTCAACAATTACATAATTCAAATACTTGATACTATACATACAGAAAGATATATAAGGAGTCGCGATATGTTAAAGTTAGAGACCTTTTCCAGTGAGTTAGTGTTGCTACAAGGAGCCGAGATGACAGAGAGCCGGATAGAGTTGTTAGAATTATTTACTGGAATCGTCAGCCGTGTAGAAGGCTGCCTTGGAAAAGTGTTGTGGATATTGATAAGCGACAAGGATCTTTAAAGATAACCGTGAGTTCTGCAGTAGTGCACTGAGATTAAAGCTATAGTATTTATAGAGGGCTTTAAGTTAAGAGGATAGTTATTCATATTAACTAAGATTTGGTAATACATAGACAGGAAAAAACGAACGATATAATATTATTGTATCAGTATTGTATTGTATTAGTTATTGGTATCGCTCCCTAGTTAGTACGTCAGTCAATAAAGTAGTTGAGTTAGTACGAGTTATATCTTTCCGGAGGTTGAGAAAATACCGTAACTCTACCTGTCATCGAATGATTTACGAGTCGTGGACGGACGACAAATTGTGTTCTTTTAGTTTTAGTTGCATTACATTATTTTTGTGTGAGGTTAAGTCAAGTTTACAAGTTTTTTTTTAACCACAGTTACATTTTCCTTCTGTAACCATTGCTAGCACCACATCATGCACGTCTCGCGTCTTAGAAGACGCGTGTCCTTTCTTGATGATGTATGTGCCTGTTAATTCATTTGATTTAGGATTGTTTACCTGCGGATTGGTCGTTTCAGTGTAAGTTAAATTATAAAGATTATTTGACGCAGGCGCTTTCAATGATATTTGACACACACCAAAAATGACAGTTTTACCTGTCGTTTATCATTTGACTCGCCTTACAGGCTTGTCAAAATACGGCACAACTCGTAAAAATACTCAGCGATACTACACAACAAAAGGTCATTATGATGTATGTATCACACTTTGTAGCCGCTCCCTTTAAATACCATGCGATCCTCCCAACCCCCTCCCTTCGATAAAAAATAAGTTGCCCCAAAAAATCATTGCACTTGGTGCACTTTCAGTGAGCTTTTAGTCCTGTTGAGTATCGCAGGTCTTCAAATCAGAACATACCTGTAAAAGCTTATATAATTTTTTTTTAAATTTCATTATTAACGGAAAGATATTATTCCTGCAGATGTAGACGAGTGCAACAACAATACCCACAACTGCGACGTTAATGCCAAGTGCAACAATACCGAAGGCTCTTTCAACTGCAGCTGCAAGGTTGGGTTTAATGGCGATGGCAAGAAATGCGCAGGTAACTATGAAATGTGTCCACTTATTCCAGGCATCGAAATCAGTTTGTTTTTATTTGCCTAAACTTGACGAGCGTATCAAGAACATCGACGATTTTCATAAGAAAGCTGTGTATGGTAATGTAGAGATATGAGTCGGCTGCAAATGTGTCATTTATCACGCTTTGCATCCATCGCAGTGTTCATTCCACTACGCTTTTCATGTCTAGGGTGCTACTACTGTTATGGAGAGCGTGGTGTTACATAGTTGCTAAAAATAGAATCGAGGAAGTTTTTGAGAACGTTTAGTCACACTGACTCATTAAGAACTTTTAATGGAACTTTCTAGAACAGTTAGCCAGAATATTTTCGCCATGATGTAATAGTAGTGTAATGTTACTAAAAATAGCAGTATTACAGATCTCTAGAATATTCTGGAACTCTTTTAGAAGATATATACATACATATGTATGTCTGTAGGCATGTATGTATCTTTTAAAATCCCCTGATGGGCGGGAAACTACGAAACAGGTCTGCAGGGATGTATATGTAGTTATTTTTTTTCTGCCTACTACACATTATACCCGCTCTACTATTTGTATCGAGCACTGTTTCACGGACACCAAGTTTAAACTCACTACATACATACATACAAACATACATACATACATACATACCTTCATACGTACATACATATATACATACATAGAGACATTTTATTGAACGCATTCCCATCTGGGGCTTTCTAGTGAACAATTACATAATTTACATTTACCGTTGTCGTCGTGGACGAAAAATTGTGTTCTTTTAGTTTTAGTTGCATTACATTATTTTTGTGTGGAGTTATGTCAAGTTTACAGTTTTTTTTAATCACAGTTACATTTTCATTCCGTAATCATTGCTAGCATCACGTCACGCACGTCTCGCGCCCTTTTTTTGTCTTAGAAGACGCGTGTCCTTTCTTGATGATGTGCCTGTTAATCAATTTGATTTAAAATTGTTTACCTGCGGATTGGTCATGTCAGTGTAAATTAAATGATAAAGATCATTTGACGCGGGCGCTTTCAGTGATATTTGACACGCACACCAATTACAAGACAGTTTTCAGGGTCGTTTATAATTTGACTCGCCTTACAGGCTTGTCAAAATACGGCACAACCCGTAAAAATACTCAGCGATACTACGCCACTAAACGTCAATTATGATATATGGATCACACTTTGTAGCCGTTTCCGCTGAAAACCATGGGATCCTCCCAACCTCTCCCCCCCCCCTTCGATAAAAAAATAAGTGGCCCCAAAACATCATTGCACCTGGTGCACTTTCAGTGAGCTTTCAGTCCTGTTGAATATCACAGGTCGTCCAATCGGAACATACCTGTTAAAGCTTATATAATTTTCTTTTTTAATTTCATTATTAACGGAAAGAATTTGTTCCTACAGATGTAGACGAGTGTACCACCAATACACACAACTGTGACGTCAACGCTGAGTGCAACAATACTGAAGGTTCTTTTAACTGCAGCTGCAAGGTCGGATTTAATGGCGATGGCAAAAAATGCACAGGTAACTATGAAATGTGTCCCCCTGTCCACATACTCATCTTTGAGTATCGCAGGTCTTCCAATCAGAACATACCTGTAAAAGCTTATATAATTTTTTTTAAATTTCATTATTAACGGAAAGATATTATTCCTGCAGATCTAGACGAGTGCAACAACAATACCCACAACTGCGACGTTAATGCCAAGTGCAACAATACCGAAGGTTCTTTCAACTGCAGCTGCAAGGTTGGGTTTAATGGCGATGGCAAAAAATGCACAGGTAACTATGAAATGTGTCCACCTGTTCTAAGCGTCGAGATGAGTTTGTTTATATTTGCCTAAACTTGACGAGCGTATGAAGGACCTCGACGATTTTCATAAGAAAGCTGTGTATGGTAGTGTAGCGGGATGATTCGGCTGTAAATGTATCATTCATTACGATTTGCATACATCGCAGTGTTCATTTTATCACGCGTTTCATGTTTCGAATGCTACCACCTGTCATCAGACGATCTTACAAGTGGTGGAAGACAAATTGTGTTGGTTTAGTTTTGGTTGTATTACACTATTTGTATCTGGAGTTTAGTCAACTTTACAATGTTTTTTAAGCACAGTTATAATTTCATTCTACAACCATTCTTAGCATCACGTCACGCACGTCTCGCGTCCTCTTTTGCATTAGAAGACCCGTGTCCTTCTTGATGTGTCTGTTAATTAATTTGATTTCAGCCTGTTTATTTTTGGATTGGTTGTTTATGTCAATTCAATGATAAACATTATTTGACGTGGACGCTTTCAGTAATATTTCAATAATGTAAAAATTGGCATGTCACAGGTTAAAAACGATCAGATGAATTCTTGAATATGCTTTTATGATTTGTCATTATTTGTTTTGAACGGAAAGCATTTGTTTCTTCAGATATAAACGAATGTGCCACCGATTCCCACAACTGTGGTGTCCATGCTCACTGTAATAATACCGAGGGTTCCTTCAATTGCAGCTGCAAAGAAGGGTTTAATGGCGATGGCAAGAACTGTACAGGTAACCATGACATTCGTCTATCTAAAGTTTACCCAACATAGAACACAGTAGATTCATAATCCTTATCTGTTTGTATTAGCCTAAACATGACGAGAGCTTGTCTTTTGCTCTCCAAGCACCGTGTATCCATATCGCGATAATTTGCAATAAGACAGACGGGTCCTACTTCTGTGAATGGAAAACCGAGTTTAAATTCATGAAGTGTGAAAAATTATCCGCTCTTTCATTGGAGAAAGTCCTATCCATAATTGAATTATTTCAAAGAAATAAATCAATAATTCAGTGTAATGTAAGCGTAATGAGTAGTATGTCGCTCGCACCAATCAGATTGCCACATTTTTCATGTGTCACAAACCAATCATATTGTTGTGGTGTTGACCTTTTTCATGCGGTATTACATAGAAAAACAACTCGCGTTGCTGTGTTGCGGTGATCTCAAGTCTTACAGTGCACGATAAATGTCATATCAAACCGACGATTTTCGTTGAAATAAACCTTTTCCGAGTTGCAGTTTATTCTTTAACTCTTTCAAAGCTAGATTTTGATAAACAGATGGTTAAACAGCCTGCAGAGCGAGCGTAATTTTGGCGAGTGAGTGCTCAGTATTTTTTCAGCGAAAACTGACCACCGTCTCAGACTCTAATGGAAGCAGAAGGCTGGGATGAGAAAGTAATTTGGATTAAAGGTGCAGGTGACGGTCAAAAATAAAGAGAGGGGCTGGGGTGGGGAAGTGAGTATTACGCCTGTCCGAACTTATCTTTGTTTTGCAATTTTGCTGATTGGTGCAATTTTGCTCTATCTGTCAATCACAAGCCAAATACGTCATTCGGACATTTCGCTCTTGCAGTAAAGAGAGGACATGATCATAGACTCTACAGATGACGTTGTAAGTTTCGATTCCGCTCTCAAGGAAGCATTTAATCTTTCGGAAATTAGCATGTATAGTGCGCAATAAGATCGGAATGAGCAGCAATTTATACACTGGTATCTTGAAAGGACCTGGGGGCCGTGTTGTCAACTGGCGTTGGGAAAAGCTCGATATTTGAGGTCTTAGTTTGCATTAATACAAGAGCCGTTGACGAAAATACTTTGCAAAAACAACAAATTTTAAAAAAGTGGGCTTTTCGACAATGGCTTTTACGGCCAAGATATTGTCATGGCGTTTTCGTTACCTGAATATTGTAGGTTGTTTGATCTAAAGAAGGCCCACCGAGGAGGGGTCACGGGCACCCTAGGACCCCCCTTGGCTACACCCTTGTAGAAATCCTGCAATCTGGTTAGTTCCGAGAGCGGGCAGTATTCTCCCCATCCGGCCCTCTCATAGAGGGCGGTATCCGTTTCGCTCGAGTCACTTTCCAGAACATCTCAAGCTCCGTTGCAGGTTTTCACAAATATATCTCATTCTGCCGGCCGGTCAGAGTTTTTGAGCAAAGACTTCGGTCACGACCTTTTGGCGATGAATAATATTCATTCTTTCTTCTCTCTTGCTCTCAAATGACTATGGTTTTTCTGCCAAAATTGATTTCGAAATAAATTTGGTGATATTAAATTTGTTTTTAAAACGATTGAAACGCTGCCTAAAAACAATTTGTTACAAAAAGTAACTCAGAAAGTTACAACGAGAGGTGGTTGCAATTACGTTAATGAATGCGACTCTCCTTCGTTAAGATCTGAATTCTTCAACACAATTTGTTCGTTTGTGAAACGTTGAGCGAAGTATTTGAGTTGTTCTCTAAATACACTTTCGCATATTCTTGCAAATCTTTAGAATTTGGACATTTGTACCGTAAATTTCTCATCAGAAACCGTAGGAATTTGATGAATAAAAGTCGCATTAAATCCCTAGGTCTAGCTGGAAAGAGTCTCACTGACTTTAGCTTTTTAGTCGAAGAAAGACAGATTTACACACACCATTGCAGATCAAAGGCTCTTAGAGTCAACTCGTGAATTGGATAAGCCAATGTAATTTGTGTCTTCAATAGAAATGGGAGTTTGATTTCCATACTAGGGTATGAATTGTTAGACTGGTAAATGAGCATTATGAGGAATATGATGTCAAACTAAATTAGGCCTCAAAGACAGGAAATATGGCCTGATTAGGATATAGTGCAAGACAATCACTGTTCCAGATTTTACTGTAAAGGTTTGTGGAATGAAAGTTCCGAAAGGGTGCTGTTTTGTTTATCATAAAACTATTGTTCCAATATTGAGCTCAGTATTTACTTGCGATGCAAGCATAGGGATAGGTATGTAAAAGCTTATGCGCTGCATGGAACGCACGGACATAAGGATAAGTCATCCGAATATTTAATTACGGCAGACGTGCTTGTTAGAGCTCCCACATTTTACGCGAATTTTATCATCTATTTATGCTCATGGCCTTTTCTTCAGGCATTAGTATCTTGCTATTGTGCCTAATGGTAACTGAGGCACAAAATGGATTGGATAAAACAAGATTCTACGTTGTTTCAGGCGGTTTTCCGCCAAAGACCAGACCGATCAGTGTGGAAGCCGAACTCACTCAACCGTCTGCTTTTGCATTTATTAAAATGCCTTCTCGGTCGCGGGCTATTGTCTCGCATTCGGATAAATCATGCATCGTGGAATATAAGCATGCATGCCTTACGCAAAGGTGTCTTGGAAGTCAAGTCAAATTCCCTCGCGAGCAGTTGTCGTTCTTGTTGTCGATCGACTGTCGTCATAGTTCGTCGCGCTACATTGATAACACAAAGACAAAGTACGGAAAGTCCAGGATTCCGTATTACTCTAATAGTACGGCGACTTACCAGCTGTTAATGGCCTGTGGCGACGTCCATCCACAACCGGGACCTACATTAACATCCACGAAACCAAAACCAAAATCATCCTCGATGCCAAAGTGTCCAGTTTGCGAGAAAACTGTACAGAGAAATCATAGACGCCTGGAATGTGAAAAATGCTTTGATTTAATTCATCTTCGTTGTGCTGGTGTAACAACTTTTAACCATGTGAAGGCAAACTTGCCCGGAAAGTGGATCTGTTGTAATTGTGCGCTATCAATGCTGCCTTTCCATGGTCAATGTGATCTAGACCAATCAGGCCCGTCTGAGGCCTGTTACGAAATGCAAGCTAATGATGAGATATTAGAGACATTGATCGATAAATCCAGCTCGCTGAAGTTGATGCACTTGAATACGCAAAGTATGCTTTCGACATTTAATGAATTTGCTTTGACAGTCAACAAATACCCCCTTGATATCATAACTCTAAGTGAGACCTGGATGAAGAACAATAAGGATCGACTAGAATATGTCTCACTCCCTGGTTTCTCGAAGGAATTTCGGAATCGGGACAAAGTCAAGGGCGGTGGGGTGGGGGCTTATATTCGAGACAATATAAAATACAAGCGACGAAAGGACATCGAGAACACCCAACCTGACATGGAACACCTCTGGCTGGAAATTCAAGGAAAGAACAAGCACAGTAAACTTTTGCTGGGGAGTTTTTACCGGTCAGAAGCCATGCACAGACCTCCGGTATGGCTGGACAAGTTCGAAGATCTCATCGGTTGCATTATTGCGCAGTGGGATGGTCTTCTCCTTCTTACAGGCGACGTGAATTTCGATCTGTTGGGCATACCGGACGCCCCAACGCGGCGATATATTTCCCTACTTGACACCCTTAATGTCAAGCAAATCATTGACAAACCTACAAGAACAACAAGAACATCACGAACCTTACTGGATCACATCATTATCAATGATCCATCCAAAATAACATCTCATGGTGTGATACCGTGCAGTATTGTGAGTGACCACGATGGCCCCTTCGCGTATGTAAACATCCGCATAGCTCGTTATCAGCCAAGATATAAGTACATCAGAAACCTGAAGAACTTAAATGAGACAGCTTTCTTAGAGGACTTCTCCGCACTACCATTTTCGCTAATAACATCAACTGATGATCCTGACGATCAATTAGAGACTCTCAACACCTTGTTTAACGACTGCCTTGAAAGGCATGCACCCCTCAGAAGGTGCCGTGTGACACGTCCTCCCGCCCCGTGGATGGATAACGAAACAATACTTAACCTCCAGTCACAAAGAGACAAACTGAGGCGAGAAGCGCATCAGTCAAATTCAGAATCTTCTTGGTCTGCTTTCCGGGAAGTACGAAATAAAATAAAGAGCGCTATACGTAAAGCTCGTAAAGCTTTCATGGAAAAGGCTTTGCTGTCCAACAAATCTAAGGAAGTCTGGCGCAGGGTTCACCGAGTGCTCCACCCCTGTCGACAGCCTTTAAGGTTCGACCCAGACAAGCTTAATCTTCATTTTGCTACGACCGCAAGGAGAACGCTTGATGTTGAATCGACCAACCAAGATGAACTTTTCCAGTTCATCCGCGGTCTTACGGATAAAGAGGGCGCCTTCCACCTGGAAAGTGTTACACAAAGAGAAGTCCTGCGAACCCTTAAACAACTGCGCATGCAGTGACTGTTCGACTGGACCCGACCAATTGCCTGCCCGGTTTGTAAAGCTAACTGCTGGATGCTTGGCCGGCCCACTCACAACTATCATCAATAACTGTATTTCAAAGTTGTACTTCCCGCATGCCTGGAAACTCGCGCGTATCAGCCCCATTCCAAAAGTTGACACACCTGTCTCGGAAGATCACTTGCGTCCAGTGTCGATTCTTCCCGTACTTTCTAAGGTATTTGAGAAGCTTGTTGCTTCGCAAATGACTGATTTCTGCACTAGAGAATCTCTCCTTAGAGACACCATCTCGAGCTTTCGTAAGGGGCATTCGACCTCTACGGTACTCTTAGGTATAAGGGACGACCTAGTGAGTGCCATGAAAAGGAAAGAGGTAACTCTTATGGTACTAGCAGACTTTTCGAAAGTATTTGATACCGTTTGTTTTAAAACGGCGATAACCAAGTTGCATCACCTCGGTTTTTCAAAGTATGTCCTCGAATGGCTGGCTAATTACCTATGCGGCAGGAGACATTACGTTCAAATTGATGATCGCAAATCGTCACCTGTGCTCTCCGAATTTGGAATCCCCCAAGGCTCAATCCTTGGACCGATGTTGTTCAATCTCTACGTCGCGGATCTTCAAGATATTCTTCCACCTACAGTCAAAAGTTTCCAATATGCCGACGATACAACATACACTAGCTGTTCTACACCGCAGATCACATCTCAAGCGGAAAGCATGAATGCAACCCTGGCAGGCCTCGGCGCCTGGTCAAATGACTCAAACTTGGCCCTAAATTCTAAGAAAACCAAGGCCATTCTTATCTCAACTCCACAGATGGCTCATGTTCACTCTCTCGGAAATCTGGAGTTGGGATTAGAAATCTCCGGTAAACCACTGGAACGTATAAATGTTACAAAACTCCTGGGAGTACACATCGACTCAAATCTTAAATGGGAATTTCATACCAATTTTATTCTTAAATCTTGTTATGCGACTCTGAGAACCTTAAGAAAATTAAGGAACTTTACTAATTTTAAACTACGGAAACATTTGGTAGAAACATTAATTCTGTCTAAAATAAGCTACTGTGACATTGTTTTTTATCCACCACCAAAGTTCCTCTGAGCTAGACTACAAAGGCTCCAGTTCGCTATGGCTAGTTTCATCACTTGTAAATATGTAAACAGTATATCTACCATTCTGGATCTTGGCTGGCTACCTATCCTGGTGCTAAGGGACTACTCACTACTAAAGACTATTTTTAAAGCACTGTATTCTGATAACTGGCCCTCCCATTTAAATTTGCAAGTCGTTAAACCCGTTAGGCATCTCCGTTCCAGTGTTGCTCCAAGGCTTTATGTTCCATTTGTACAGGGCACCTTTCAGCATTCAGCAGCCATGATTTTTAACGAATTGCCAGCAAATATAAGGAATTGCACAGATTTTAAAGAATACTGCAGGCTCTGCAAGGCGTTCTTGAAGGCGCGCGCTTTGTCTTCCTTGTAAAGATATAGAAACAACCAACACCACCAACCAATATTTTCTGCATATTTACTTTCATGTATAGGTTCTATTACAATTTAGTTAGTCATTATAAATTAGTTTTAATATTAAATCTTAGTATCGTAGGCCTTCACAGATGAAGAGCCACACCTTTTTATGTGGATATACTGTGAATAAACCGTTATTATTATTATTATTATTATTATTATAAGCATATATGCATAAGATTATCAAAACGTTGCCTTCTTTCTATGCTTATACTGTCTAGTTAAGACTTGTGTTCGGAAGCGAAACGAGAAATCCAAACAAACACTTTAATTCCAACGCGGTAAACTGTAGACTAACGGTAAACGACAACTTAAAACTGCTACTCGATAAACTAAAAACTTTTCAACATCCTCTAAAAAATCGCACACGTCAAAATTAAAAGGTCCGCGTGACTTGCTTACGATATTATTAGCCTACGTAGTCCCAAAGCACGCGCACGCGAATCGCACGCGCACAAGTTCATTAACGTCTTCTTAACAACTCGAAAGACTTTCAGGCAATCACCAAGCACTATACTGTTTATACCAACCATGTCCCTATTTAACGTAACATCGACTGAGCGCTTGTGCTCATGTTTATGTTGCAGCTGTGCCTACTTGCGCATTAGCTTGTTATGTTTATGCCTATGCTTGTGTTGCAGCTGAGTACCGCGCTTGAAGCCTGTTTCGCACCTCTGAGATAATTATTAGCACGAGGATGAAAACAAGTACAAGAATGTTCACACCACTATAAAGTTTATGTTTTCTGAATTCTTATTTTAAGTCAGTGGATACTCAAAACAAGGATTTTTTCCTTAATTTGAGACTCAATTCCTTGAAAAGTAAGGATCAAGATTTCTGCTTTTAAGAATTTTATCCTCTCCAGTGAAAGTTCCTCAGTTTAAGAATACCACCACTAAAAGTAAGACTTACATTCCTTGTTTTAAGAATTATGACTTTAAATTCTCATTTTAAGGGTATTTCCACTATTGAATAAATATCTCAAATCATTGTTTTTAGCAAGTATTCATTCTATGTAGAAAGGTTCTTCTTCCAACTAAATTTATGATAAATGCTTGCTAAAATCTCAGAAATATCTGTGGAATTGTGCTTGTCAAATTCCCAAGGAAATATAACCAATAGCGCTCTCTACTGCGAGGATCGTGCATCATACGTATCTATAACCGCAGTTCAAAATATATGAACTTCATATATTCATTGTATCTGATTTATCATCACCGGTTTATTACGAATCAACTTAGCGGCCTGCTCCCAGTTGGCTTGTTAGCTCAATTGGTACAGCGCTGCACTAGTATCGCAGAGGTCATTGGCACGAATCCCATACAGGCCTGATTTTTCCAGGTCGTACGCCTTTTTTTTATTCTTCAACTGACAGGTGTCACATGGTGACAGTTACTTGTCAAAAAATGTTTCAAAGTTTTCTCTTAAGCCTATTCAGTTACATTTACAAATTTAGAATATTTCTGTGAAAGCTTTCTCTTCAATTTGAATAACGTCTGTATTCTTTCCCATCCACTCACTGACAAGTTGCTAAGGTTATGGAGGATTTTCCGTAATTAAACTCGTAATTGTAGCTCTAAATCATTCGGGTTCTTTTGGAAATCATTTTGTTATGTGTTAGAACAAAATAAAAATGTTATTCACCAGCATAGGTCGGTCCGTATTGGGAAAAACTGTGCCCTCTGTCTTGAGTACCGCCCTCGGCCTACGGCCTCGAGCGGTATCCAAGACCTCGGGCACAGTTCTTTCCCAATACGGACCTCCCGCCTGGTGAATAACAGATATATATTTTGAGCTCATCTACCCAGTGTAATGGTTCATGTCTTTCATGAGGAATTAATGAAGGAATGATTGAAAACTTAATTCAAGTGTCAATGTATTTAGCTTTACAGGTGTAAGAACTAATTGGGAACACTACTTAGTTACTTACCCTACAGAAGTTTAAAGATAAATTTATTAGTTATTTACTCATTTAGAGTACAATTTCAAATGTAAAACTGGAGCCTTATCTACATACTAATAATACTAAAAAATTATAAAAGAATGATAAAATCTTATTTTATGAGCAGATTTCACAGTCCACGCAGGTGTTTTTTAACAATTCGGTCAGGTTTCGTTTCTATATGCTTTGTATAAAATCGTTTAAAGATGTTTTCTCCCGATCACTGACGCTTAACTTCCTCCATAAGTACGGTCCGAAGTAACGAAGCGAGTGTTTGCCGTAGCGGGACATTCTGATCCTCGGGATATAAAAATCAGCGTTCCTAAGCTCATAGCCTTTATAGGTGGACTGGAATATTTCTGTAATATACAGTGGCATCAATCCATTCTTAACTTTAAAAATGAGTGTAGCAATGCTTTGTGATCTCCTTTCATATAGAGTTGATAGGAAGGCTCTGTTTAATAAAGCACTGTACGTGTCCACCTTAGATTTAAAAATTGCTCTCAGTGCTTGTTCTTGAATACGTTCGAGCTCACGTCCATCGGCCGTTTTGCAGAAATGCCACACAATGTCACAGTACGTCAGATCTGGTAAAATAGCAGATTTGTAGAGTTGAGGTTTGGCTGAGTAGGGTATAATGTTGCGTAGCCTCATTAGCACTCCTACTTCCTGGCTTGTTTTCTTATAGATGGCACTTATGTGTTCGCATGCTGAATGACAGATTTTTATCAGTGGTCACTCCGAGGATTGATAGACGATCTGAAGATGTTACTACAACTTGCTTTTCAATTTCTAGCGCTATTTCCTCTGCTGGCTCTTTTGCTGAGGACTTTGGATCGATGACAAGTATCTGGTATTTACTGGGGTTCGCCCTGAGAAGGTTATCTGTGTATAACTGTGTCACTTTTTGCGTTTCGCTCTTGAGTTTTTGTAAAGCTATCTGGACCGAGTCCCCACTGGTGTATATTTGGTGGTCATCTGCATACATGAAGAGATTCTCTGTTCCTGTGTGTAACGGAAGGTCGTTCTGAAACAAGTTCCATAGTAGAGGTCCAAAGGACGAACCCTGTAGACATCCTCTTGTCTGGTCTCTCCATACACTAAACTGGTCTTGTAATTTTACTCGGTTTTTTCGTGAGCCAAAGAAAGATTGCATAAGATTTAGGGATGGTTCCTGAGAAATCATACGCCTTGAGCATCTGAACCATTAGTGCAGGGTGCAAGGAGTCAAACGCTTTACTCATATCGGTGGATAATCCAGTTACACACTTCCTCTTATTAGCAGCCATTTTCTAATCCTCTGTTAACCTTAATAGAGTTGTCTCGCAGCTATGTTGTTTTCTATATGCCGCCATTCACAGGTGTGAATCCATGGCTGCAGTTATTTGTTGGCAAAGCAATGAGTCGAACAACTTGTCTATTGAGTCTAAGACAGTTGTCGCTCGATAATTAGAACGGTATGTTCTTTCTCCCTTTTTGAACAATGGTGTCCATTGTCCCATCTTCCATGTGCCTGGCCACTCTTCTTTTCTTATTATTGTGTTGAAGAGTCTAGTCAGTGATGGTGCTATCCCCTTGGCTGACAACCTTAAGATCTTGGGAGCAATTCCATCCCATCGAGTTGCCTTAGAGCTGTTAATCTTTTGAAGTTCTATTTCTACTGCACCGACCTTAATTTCGTTGAAGCTGAAATGCATGTTTTGATAGGCTTGCCGGATCACGGCAACGCTAGGATGTCTCTCAAAGTCGTTCCCCAATTGATCACCGCCGATTCCATTTAAAACTGTTTCAAAATAGTCGCACAGCTCGTCCGCCATTGCGATCTGATCTCTGACTGTTTTCCCGTTAATCTCAATGGCTATTTTCTCAACCTCTTTACTCTTCTCACTTAGGAACGGTTGGAAGGTTTTATAGAACTCCTTTGGCTTTTGTTTAAGTTCGTCAGATTTCCTGCTCCAGTATGCCTTGATGGTTCGTCGCCTCTCTTTTGTCGCACGGTTCTTCCAATTTCTTTTGAGCTCCCAGTTTTCAGGTGTACGATTACGAGCAAACATTTGTGCATACTTCCTCCTTTGTTTTATCGCCCTTTTCCATTCTTCGGTCATATACGGTATGCCCTTTTCTCTAATTCTCATCTTCTTTTTCGGCATGTGTTGATCTCTTACACTTTCGAAAGCTGTATTCCACATGTCGTACTGATCATCAAAAGACTCACAGATCTCTACAACATTTCAAGGAGCTTAAAGTAGGTACTCGTTAAATCCGTCGCTATCAACGTTTAGAGGACTTTTTTGCTACAATCTCTCCGGATTAGAAAGTTCGTCATGGAAAATTTTCAACCTTTTCCAAGTACCCCTCATCTAAATACGACATACACACTGTCAGCTGAAGGCCTAACAGACGAATTTATCGCTAGCGCTTTTTATTTGGGTAGGACCACTTCTTGCGGCTCAGGTAAAACTTCTGCAAAGCATATGCATAAATCATATTTGACTATCTTGTTTTTGCCTTGTGGTTCCTCATTTTGCAAAGGTTGAAAAAACCACCAAGTTATATTTACCTGCTGTGTAAACTCAAAAACGTTGCAAAGGAGTTTTGCTGTTTCATTCCTTACCTAACTTTTTGTGCGTGTTTGGCTGACTACTGCCCCTGTTACTTTTGAATGGGGTGAAAAAAATTCGGAGCGCCTGTGATTGTGACGTGCCTATAAGCTATCCCTGACGAGTACGACGAAGGAAGCAATTAAACATTTAGCTAACTGCTACTTTATTATCGCCTTTAGAAAATCACTATTGCTAAAATAATAAAAGTGCACTCCAATCGAGATATCAATGCTAATTATGTCACTTTTTCATGTGTTACAAATTGTTTTCTTCTACTGCACTTTGCCTTCCGTTACCTGGAAAAGTGGAGGGAGGGGGGAGTAGGAGGGGAGGAAGAACTTAAAGAATTCTTGTTGGGTAAGTACCGCTGGCCTCTTAAAATTCTCACCTTATTAGAGTCTATTTTGCGACCAACTATGCACCCCATCACTTTTGGTCATACTTGAAAAAATTTTAAACTGCACATTTTCCATTTTTTAATCCCAAATTATCACAAGTTTCGTAAACCCAATGTCCCAAAAATGTTTTTGTTATTAATGGTAAGCTAATAGCTGCTGTCAAACAAAAACCAAAAAAAAAAAGGATTGTTCCTATGATGAGTAACATACTTGCATCGTGCATAACCCCTTCCACGAGGATAGAAAAGGTGTGCAGCTGTTTACAAAAAGGTTGTCGGAAAAACCGCAAGCCATGTTAAAGTATCCGTTTCTTTGTTTCTAAAAGTTCTTCATTGATTCATTATTTATGCTTAAACGGTACCTTGCCGCTACAATTTGGTGTTTTCTTTTTACTCACCACTATGGACTAGACTTTCTCAGATGAAATGTCATTAAAAACGTAAATTTTATGACAATCCTACCTCAATAAAGAAAAAAATTTCGCAAGGAACGTTATGCTTCTGTTGGTCAATTTTCTATGCAATTTTCACGTGCTTAGACGGTTTTTTACGAATAAATTTCGCTTTTTGCTACCTTAGACTTCACCTTATCATGTGTTAATTCCTTTCAAACAACCTGCATTTTATCATGTATTTTACACGCTCAGGGAAAAGGCCAGATAGGTAAGAGCTAAATAAGGAGCCTACGTTGTTACGCCCTGAAATATGATAGTTGTCTCTTCATTCAATCTATTTTCACTTGTTTGAAAAGGGGAGACCGAAAAATATGTTTGTTCAGTGGTTGTTAGAGATGAAATAGAGTTTTTGGTTTGCTCTCCTTTGCAAAATTAATTAGCTGTAACTGAATAATTAAGACTGTCTCTGATGGTCTCGTCACGCAACGTGGGAGAGAGGGCGTTGCGTGACGAGACCAAATTAGGGTTGTGGAGGGGACTGTAAGAGGCATGGTACCTATGCAAGTTATTTTTGCCAACAATGCGTATGTTTTATACCGAAGGGGGAAAATAAGATCAAGTTTGTAAAATGCCCATACCGAGTTAAACTTATTGTACACGGTACAAGATAAGGATAAGTTACGTCATAATAATCCTTATATTGCGAGGACGTCGACAATTAAACCGTAAGCCGGAAGTTCCTTTCATAGCATAAAACAAAATATCAATCATACAGAAAAGCAAAAAATAAGCAAGCAGTCAATTTTCAATCAACTACACCACCTAACTACCGTGAGGATTCGATTTAGTGCCCTCTTTGGAATAAGCGCCCCCTCTCTAAGAAGCGACCCGTCACATTAGACTTTTTTTAATGAGCGCCCCCATTCTAATAAGCGCTCCTATTGAATAGGCACTCGCGTTCTTATAAGCACCCCCACACAGATACGCGCCCCTATTCTGAATCAGTAATACCACAGCGGAGTACATGTACATTAAGATCAATCGTGGTTCGACTTCCATTAATTGCTCAAGTTAAACCTCAAAACAAAATCAATGGTCTATGTGTCCGTCTTTCAACTGTTATTTACAGTTCATTTATCGCGTGACGATTGCAGCTTAGCTGATCGTTCTAGCCAGGACCTGTCCATGGAAATAATCCGTCATTTTTCAGTCTTTTTAATCCTTTTGAAATAGGTAGGTTTGTCTCGCGCATTTTACTGTTTCTCAAGATGAATATAAGCGCTCTGTACCCATCCCCAGGTTTCACTGTCCCACCATCATCAAAACAATCTTCAATACAAATAAAGGCAAGCATCAAAGGGATAAAACAAAATGAATATTCGAGCACTCTCCCCAAGATTCAGGTCTGTGCGATGTTTTGTGCGGGCGATATTCGAAAAAATGTTTCCGCTGTAAAAAACCTGTAGTCGTCTATCTAAAGTCATGGAAGGTTTCACAAGAGACTTATAACCTAAGCGGGTTAGGAATAGGCTTGACTGTAAACAATTTTCTATTGGTGGAAAATCAACAACCCATGCATTAGTCTATTTTGTGCATTTAATACTGATGTTTCTTGGTTGTCCTGGAAATTGTATTGGAATATTTATTTGCAGACTTTAGTAAAGGATTTTATCCTGTTGATCATAGTAAGTTACATCTGGGTGTGAGCGATGTCTTAATTAGTCAAATGGATCTATGCTTTCCTTACCAGCAGATCTCAGATTGTTAGAATCGAAGGGGCCTTATCTGCCCTCGTCTATCGTCATGGCCGGGTATCCCCAAAGGGATAAAGCTAACCCCCATCCTTTTTGCTGCCTTGGTTAACAAGCTGGCTGAAAATTGGCATCTGCGCACTAAGTATGTGGATGACACAACTGTGATTGAGTGAATATCCAGATTTAGCCCAAGGTATCTCTTGTTTGTTGTTCAGAACATTATGGTTCTGCTACTAGCCGAGGTATGCGCTTAAATCCCAAGAAGTGCAAAGGAATGATTGTCAACTTTCTTGAATACCAACCTATGGTTCCAGATACCCTTAAGATACTAGGTAATGACATACGGAAAGAGTCTCAAGCTCCAAGGGACATATATATTTTATGACCTAAAGTGGAATCAGCATGTTGAGTATATTGTTTGAAGGGATAATAAGAAGGCGCATGCCTCAAGATTACTTAAGAAGTCAGAGCCCCATCATACTGACCTAGTGTAGATACAATGTTCATTAATCAGATCTCTTGTTGATTACGCATCACCCGGGTAGGCAGCTCTCCCTGACTATCTATCGGATCTTATTGAAGCCGTTCAGAGGAGGGCATTGAAGATTATCTTCCCAGATAATGGTTATGAGAAATCATTTGTTTTTTCTGCCCTCCCAACCCTAAGTAAGCGAAGGGAGCTTGCCTGCATCAGGTTTTTTAAGGACCTTCCTAATACTGAACCTTCAGGGTCTCTCTATATGGTGGAAGTAGTTCCTCATGGTTACAATCTTCGGTCGGGGGATTGCCTCCTTGTAGAGAAACCCAGAGTTAGGACAGATAGATTCGCCTCTTTCTGTACTAGTTAAGTTTTTCCCCATAAGAGGTAACCCTAGAGGGAATATTTATGATAACTTTTTGAATGTAATGAGATTTTAGTGCATGCTGTTGAAATATGATTTATTAAGGGTTGTTTATTACATCGCACGCAGTGCCCATGGGGAAGAGGAAGCAAATCCTGTGTTCTGATTGGCTACCCAAGCAGGCAAGATGGGCCCTCTTGCCCGCTCAGGATTGTCCGCATTGATCCCGCACATTAAAAAATAAAATAAGAACTACATTCGTAACTCTTGGACAATTTCGGCGACGGAAAGGCAAAAAACGGCAGAAGATATTCAAAACAAAGAAAATACAAACGAAGTTTGTGAGTTTGTTTTCCAACAAACACAGTTGGCTTTCTTTCCCAGCTCTCGAAGGAAAAAAGTCATTCTAAACTATATTATATGGTTGTGTCTCACGAGGACTGCGAACTACCGAATTCACGAATTTGATTGGCTGAAATCAATATTGAAAGCGGTCTAGATTTTCCCATCTAGACCGGCATGTAGACCGGCCTAGAAAAAAAAAAAACGGTAAAAAGAATATAAAGAAATTGGCAGATAAGACACAGCCATATAATAAACATCACTGCGTTCGGTCTGTACTGGCAACCTCGGTCAAGATTCTCCCATACAGACCTCCCGCTCGGTTAATAAGAACTAATTAATAAAGCGAAATCTTTTTCAATATATTAAATCCTTTATTAACCAAGCTTGTTCGGTCAAGATGGTTGAATATTAGTCTCGATCTCTGCCTGTAAAGGAGTTGATTAAACACATCTAGCTATCAATCTATTCATGTGAGGAGGTAGCCGATACCGTTGAATAGTGCGCAATACACATGTGCAGAGCTCAATACAGTAGGTAGCGATCAAACAAGACGACACATGGTTTCTGTTACTAAAAGTTTCGTGCTTACGCACTCATCAGACTATCTATCTATCTAACTATCTATCTATCTATCTATCTATCTCTCTATCTATATATCTCTCTATCTATCTGTCTATCTGCCTATCTTTTCTTCAACCTACCTGCTAGTATGTTAATATCGTGTCAAGAAAAACCCGATCAAACTGAAAATTTGTAAAATGATAAGAATTCAACTGTTCTATTAAATCTCATATAGATTGATAATTCCTTATTTCTAAATTTGATGACGTCACGTGAAATCTAAGAATTAAATACCCTAGTTCAAAAAAAGTGCCTCCCTCGATGTGTCGAAAGTACCTTAGCGCCCCCGACGCTAAATCAGAATTTTACGGTTTGCTCAATTCTCAACTTTTGTCACGCAGAATGGCTGGACATCATCAGTTATTCGTCTACAACTCAAACTTAAGAGGGGAAAGTTTAAAGAAGTATAAAGACTTCCGTAACCTTTGGAAATGACGAAAAATACGAAGAGTTTTAGTTGACGGTCTATTTCAAAAGCGATCTTAACGGACCTATTTCAAAAACGAACTTAAGGGACCCACACAACATTTCAACCACAATCATATGTGATGCTTGATATTCTTTCGGGGAAAAATATTGCGTGACGAGTGGGTACATATCCATTGAGAGACAATGAATTGAATAAATTATGGAATGAAAAAACTGATATTAAATAACTTAATAATTGCATTAATGGTGAGGAATTTTAAGGATCAATCTACAAGATTTTAACTTTTCCATATCCTTTTTGTAGATGCAAATTTACCTCCAATGAAAGGACAAAACTATAATAATTATGTTTATATCGATGTAGATAACTTAACTCTTCCCTTTCAGCTTTCAAAGCCGTTTTTACAAACCTCAACACCAGTGGAAGAATTGGTCTAACAACGCTCTAATTAGCTTATAATTTATGAAAAAGAAATGGATGGTTGATAGAGATGGCTCAGACTGACGTCATTGTTGGCGAAAATTTTCCATCGAGTTTACCCACGAAGTTTCAAAATTTTCAAGATTGTTTTCTGTTTAACATTTTGGAGCTCTATTTGAAGAGAAAATGTGCTAAAATGATAATCGTTTCTAAAAACAATGAGCATGTAACTCTTCAAAGCGACGGTAATAGTTTTGGAGTCGACAATACTTTATATGCCAAACGGGATGCGTGAATGTGGCTGAAAAAAAAACTGAGCTTTTCACTTGGACTGAGGCTTCGCGACGTTGGGGTGAATGTTATTCTGAAGAGCTGCTGCATGTATGTCCCAAAAGAGTTGTTCAATGGATGATTTTCCTTTGTAATCGTACTATTTTTAAGATTTTCAACACAAAGCGACGCAATTTCTGATCGTCAATTCTAGTAACCAACAATTCAAGGAGGTAAATCTATCACAGGGGACTCGTAAATTTAGGAAATTTCCTCTTAGTTTTCTGAACGGCCGGTATTATTTTTGGTGTTGCATTGATAACTCCTCGCGCTCCCGGCTGCGCTTCGAGCAACTCCTCTCTTGTGCTCTCCAAACTTTCCGCGTGCACCATAACTCGAAATATGCATCGGAGGCACATAACTCTTTAATAAATCTCGGATAAAATATGAATATCCCGAGATAAATAAAAACAGGTGTGGTGCGCTGAAATATACATATGTGAAAAATAGAACTTGCTGCGTATTTATAAAAGATAATGTTTAAAAATTAAACTATGTAGTTTTAATCTATAAACAATGAAGAACATCTAGGTTACTTCTCACATAGACAGCAATTCTGCCTTTTTCCCTCAAAACCACTCTTGACCAGTTCCTGTCCCGTCTTAATATGTTTTAGATAGGTATGCTGACAATAGATTCAGGTTTGTCTGGCTCAAGGTGTGTTTTGGAGGCGACGCGAACATCAATAGTCGTTCTTCCTGAAATGATCTTCGAGTGTACAGCCGCTCTAAACCGGTCTTTTGTTTTAGTTCGGGTACAAATGTTCGTAAATATAAATTTTGTAATAGCAAACTCGCATTTCGGGCTTTGCTGACTTGTCGATGAGGTCGATTGTCTGGTGTTTAATATAAGGCAGCGGTATCGCTGTATATGCTTAGCCGGGGTGTTTGGATGTCTCTGAGTGATGACAACTGGTATCCAATAAGCTTTCGTGCTTTTAGAATTAATGCGTCTTTATCCACCTCAGTTTCTCGAGATTCTCAGAAAGCCATGTAATTTCAGTAAAAATATAACGTGTCGTAATTTGGTCGGCAAGCTCGAGCTCGTGATCGAGGGTCGTCTGGGAGGGTCTCAATAGTGGGGAGAAGGTGATGTTGACGGTTGACGGTTAAATCTAGGATTTTTAATGGGGATACGCACGCCATTATATATATGTGAAAAATAGAACTTGCTGCGTGTTTATAAAAGATCATATCTAAATATCAAACTAACTGCAGACAGTACTCTTTTGGCCTTCTGGGCCTCATCAGTGCAGTGCTGATGCTAGGATGGAGGAGAACCGAGACGGTCACTCCAAACGACCCAACCATTTGGGTATCGTCTAAGCCATGCCAGAGTTTTCAAACTAGAGTAAACTAGCGAGCATGCGCTAGATAATTTTCAAACTATGTAGTTGTAATCTATAAACATCAGCAATATCTAGGTTACTTCTCACATAAACAGCAATTCCGCCTTTTTTCCTCAAAACCACTCCTGACCAGTTCCTGTCCCCTCTGAATATGTTGTAGATAGGTATTTTGACTATTGGTTCAGGTTTATGTGGCTCCAGGTGTGTATGTGATGAGTGGGAAACTACGAAACAGGTCTGTAGGGATGTATATGTAGTTGTTTTTTTTCTGCCTACCACACATTATACCTGCTCTACTATTTGTATCGAGCACTGTTTCACGGACACCAAGTTTAATCTCACTACATACATACATACATACATACATACATACATACATACATGATAGACAGCTTTATTAGGAAGTGAAATCATTGCAGCTTCCAGGCCGGCTGAAATACGACTTACTTTACAATGGGAATAAATTATCTCTTACTCCAAGATAACTACAATAAGAGCCGCAAAGTGTAATCTACAATAAAATACCATAAGAGAAGTATCAAAAGCCAAAATACAAATAATTAAGATAGCTACTAATAATTAAAACTGTTCGCCATGATAAATGTGTTTTTGAACCTAGTTGTCTTACAAATCGGTAGCTTGAAGTATATCTGGCTGCGGGTACGATAGGTGGGCTCGTTGCGTGGAGGCAGCAGATCATGGAGCTTGTGGTTTTCGTCCCTTACAATCTGATCAAACAGAGCATCACAGAAGATCTCCCTCCTCTCGTACAGTGACGCAATGTCAGGAGCTACTAGAGCCTCAGCGTAGGATAAGTCAGGTTGAATCATCCGCAACGCGCGTTTTTGCAACCTTTCCATTTCTTTGGACAGATATTGCGGCAAAGAATGATGGAAAACTGGGCACGCATATTCTAATACAGGGCGTATACATATTGTATAGAAAAGTAGCATATCGTCAGATGGAACTTTAGCGCGCTTTAGTTGTTTTAGGAAGTACAGACGCTTCGCAGCTTTTTTCCATATAGATTCTACATGTGCGTTCCACCTGAGGTTGTTTGAGACTATCACTCCTAACAACCTTGCGGATGAAACAACTTCGATTTGCTTGTCATTGATAGTAATATGATCAAACAGACTACCTGATCTGGAGAATGATATTCTCAGTTCTTTACATTTAGACTCATTGAATTGGAAACCATCAACTTCTGACTGTCTTACAAGTTCATTTACACGAAATTGCATGTAGCTAGACTCATTCTTCAATATTGATTCGACAAAAGTGGTGTCATCAACGTATTTACAAATAATTGTGTCTGCTACAGAAAGATTATTTATCATGATAAGGAACAGCCAGGGGCCCAATTTCGTCCCCTGTGGCACCCCTGCAGGAACAGCTTCCCACTCCGAGAAGCAATCGCGGCTCAGTTTTATCCTTTGCTTACGGCTCGTTAAAAAGTCCATGATCCAGCACAAAATCGGCCTTGGAATATCGTCGGACATACATACATTTTATTAAACACATCCCCTTCTGGGGCTTTTCAGTGAACAATTACATAATTTACAAACTTGGTACCACGCATTCAAAACGAAATATAAGGAGTTGCGATAAGTTATTAGACGCCTTTTTCAGTGAGTCAGTGTTGCTACGAGGAGCCCAGAGGAGCGAGAGCCGGATAGAGTTGCTGGAATTATTTTACTGGAATCGTCAGCCGTGTGGAAGGCTGCCTTGGAAAAGTGTTGTGGATATTGATAAGCGGCGAGGATCTTTAAAGAGAACCGTGAGTTGTGCAGTGGTGCACTGAGATTGAGGTTATAGTATTTATAGAGGGCTCTAAGTTAAGAGGATAGTTATTGTATAGGTATTAATGTCGCTCCGTAGCTAAGTTTAGAGGATTTTTATTGTATAGGTATTAACGTCATTCCGTAGCTAAGTTTAGGGGATAGTTATTGTGTAGGTATTAATATCGCTCCGTAGCTAAGTTTAGATGATAGTTATCGTATAGGTATTAATGTGGCTCCGTAGCTAAGTTAAGAGGATAGTTATTGTATAGATATTAATATCGCTCCGTAGCTAAGTTTAGAGAATAGTTATTGTATAGGTATTAATATCGCTCCGTAGCTAAGTTTAGAGGATAGTTATTGTTTTGGTATTAATATCGCTCCGTAGCTAAGTTTAGAGGATAGTTATTGTATAGGTATTAATATCGCTCCGTAGCTAAGTTAAGAGGATAGTTCTTGTATAGGTATTAATGTCGCTCCATTGCTAAGTGAAGAGGATAGTTATTGTATAGGTATTAATATCGCTCCTTAGCTAAGTTAGGAGGATAGTTATTGTATTAGTTACTGGTATGGCTTCGTAGTCAGTACGTCAGTCAATAAAGTAGTTGAGTTAGTACGAGTTATATCTTTCTGGCGGTTGAGAAAATACCGTAACACTACCTGTCATCAAATGATTTACGAGTCGTGGAGCAAAATTTTGTTCTTTTATTTTATAGTTGCATTACATTATTTTTGTGTGGAGTTAAGTCAAGTTTACATTTTTTTAATCACAGTTACATCTTCATTCTGTAATCATTGCTAGCATCACATCGCGCACGTCTCGCGCCTGTTTCTTTTGTCTTAGAAGACGCGTGTCCTTTCGTGATGATGTGCTTGTTAATTAATTTGATTTAAGATTTTTTACCAGCGGATTTGTCGTTTCAGTGTAAATTAAATGATATAGATCATTTGACGCGGGCGCTTTCAGTGATATTTGACGCACATTAACCCTTCTCCATCAAGCCGCGCATACATCATTTAAATTTGCACGACTACTGTTGTTATTTGTTTCTTGTTGAAATTCAGAGACATCATTATGTAACTGTGTACATTGCAAGGCTGTCTGATGTGACTCCTATTGCAGCCTAAAACACCCACAATGATTCCCGATTTCCATTTCAGTGAACCGTTAATATAATAACAAATCCCAAAAATCCAGCATTCTGCTCCAAGAGCAACACTGAAGAAGTGTTTACCTTTTAAGATCAAAACTTGCTCAAGAAATCAAAAGTTTGCATTAAAAAAAAACCTCAGGGCCAAATCTTGCTGTTTGGCTGGAAAATGCCCTCTCACTTTATCCGCTAGCCCTTGTTCATCCGTTTGACAAAAGCTAGTGTCGCAAACACGACCTTTGCCTCGTTTATGAGGTCATTTTACCTCGATCGCCGGTACAGATCGAACGCAGTGAGGACTGTACTGACAACCTCGGTCAAGATTCTCCCATACAGACCTCCCGCTCGGTTAATACGAACTAATTAATAAAGCGAAATCTTTTTCAACCTAGTAAATTCTTTATTAACCTAGCTTGTTCGGTCAAGATGGCTGGATATTAGTCTCGATCTATGCCTTTAAAAGAGTTGATTAAACATATCAATCTATCTATCTATTCATATGAGAAAGTAGCCAATACCGTTGAATAGTGCGCAATACACACGTGCAGAGCTCAATACAGTAGGTAGCGAACAAACAAGATAACACATGGTTTCTGTTACTCAGATTGTGAGTTTCGTGCTTACGCACTCATCAGACTATTTATCTATCTATGTATCTATCTATCTATCCATCTCTTTATCTATCTCTCTATCTTTTTTTCAACCTACATGCTAGTATGTTAATATCGTGTCAAGCAATAGCTTGAAAATTCAACCTTGCTTTATCACAAAATGAAAAACCCGATCAAACTGAAAATTTGTAAAAAGATAAGAATTCAACTGTTCTATTAACTTAGTAAACTTAAATCTCATATAGATTGATAATTCCTTATTTCTAAATTTGATGACGTCAAGTGAAGTCCAAGAATTAATTCCCCTGGTTAAAAAAAGTGCCCTCTCTTGATGTGTCGAAAGTACACTAGCGCCCCGGACGCTAAATCAAAATTTTACGGTTTGCTCAATTCTCGACTTTTGTCACGCAGAATGGCTGGACATCACCTGTTATTCGTCTACAATTCAAACTTAAGAAGGGAAAGTTTAATAAAGTATAAAGACTTCCGTAACCTTTGGAAATGATGAAAAAATCGGACAGTTTTAGTTGACGGCCAATTTCAAAACCGATCTGTTTTCACAACGAACTTAAGGGACCCACAAAACATTTCAACCACAATCATATGTGATGCTTGATATTATTTCGGGGAAAAATATTTCGTGACAATCGAGTGGGTACACGTCCATTGAGAGACAATGAATTGAATAAATGATCGAATAAAAAAGAAAATGAATATTAAATAACTTAATAATTGTATTAATGGTGAGTAGTTTTAAGGATCAATCTACAAGATTTTAACATCTCCATTTCCCTTTTGTAGATGCAAAGTTACATCCAATGAAAGGAAAAAACTATAACAATTATGGTTATAACGATGTAGATAACTTAACTCTTCCCTTTCAGCTTTCAAGGCCGTTTTTACAAACCTCAACACCAGTGGAAGAATTGGTCCAACAACGCTGGGCAATCACTACACAGGGCAGGATCATGACGGGCAAGTCACACTGTCCAGCGGTATTCAACATTGGACTGTGCCGTACACTGGTGACTACACAATAGAAGCAATAGCAGCTGCAGGAGGGTACGATGGACGCACTAACAGTACTCAGTACCGAGGAAGAGGAGCAAGAATGATTGGAAAGTTCCGCTTAAACAAGGGTGAAGTCATTCAGATACTCGTTGGTCAAGAAGGAGGAATAAACACGCACTCTTACTCTTCTGGAGGTGGTGGAGGAACGTTTGTGGTGAGAGGAGCCAACACACCTTTGATAATAGCTGGAGGTGGAGGAGGGGTAAATAAAGCTGAGTCAAGACATGAAGGATGTGACGCCAGCACAAACACAACAGGGAATCCTGGATACAACTCATGGTCAGGAGGAAGCAATGGACATGGTGCACAGACTGCTGATGATGACCGGTCAGGTAAGGGTATATCGTGATGATTCCTTACATCTCAGCTGTTCATTTAATGTTATATCATAATCATATTATAACGTGCGCTCTAATTGGCTTATAATTTATGAAAAAGAAATGGATGGTTGATAGAGATTGTTCAGGTTGACTTCATTGGCGGCGACAAGTTCCTATCGAGTTTACCCGCGAGGTTTCAAAACTTTCGAGATTGTTTTCCCTTTAACCGTTTAGAGCTCTATTTGAGAAGAAAATGTGCTAAAATGATAATCGTTTCGAAAAACAATGAGCATGTAGCTCTTTAAGGCGACGGAAATAGTTTTGGAGTCGACAATACTTATCAAAGGCGATGCGTGAACATGGCTGAGAACAAAACTGAGTTTTTTTTTTACTTCAACTGAGGCTTTCCGACGCTGGGTTGAATGTTATCTTATTTATTTTATTTATGTATAGACTTCGCCAAAACAATTTGGCAGGAGAGATCTCACAGAACTAATGTTCCAGTAACGAGACTCCTAAACAAGCAAAAAAAAAATTGGAATCGAGTAGTAGGAACTATATGATTAGAAACAGGTAATTAACAACAGAGTTTGGCTAGTAATGCAGTTAGTGGTCTGCTCATATGAAATTTATGCAGACACTTTTGAAAGTTTAAGGAATTGCAAGATCATACACAGTTGAAGTTAGATCTAAGTAAAGTTTCTTCAAATTACACTGGGCGAAAAATCAGATTTGACGTCAGACAAATGCAGTCCAAATGTGGTTCAAATGTGATGTTTGTCATATTTGTCAGTATTTGACTTGAAGACAAATATGACAGTTGTCCTAAAGATAAATAGGATACTTGTGCATTTGCTTTTGGGTGTAGATATGGACAAATGTGGTGTAAATCTGAATTAAATATCATGATTTGTCCTGCTCTAAACAAGGGCAAATGCGTTAAAGATGACATTTGTAAGAACAAATTCAGGACAGATGTAGAGCAAATATCATCTTGTCATGGAATAATCCAAAATTCTCTTCCCCTCCATTGACCCTGTTGTCAATTTGCACAAAATGGCTTTTTCCACATTTTATTTCAGTATTAGGGTTGCAAGTACCTAATAATACACTGCATTTAATAAAATATCAGAAATTTCATTGTTTCAGTGGTAGTTTAAAATGGAATTGCATTTACTTTGATGAATGCAATCCTCTCATGTCCAATCATCTCACACCCACAGTCCTGACTAAAATCAACACACATAAATGTATAGTAAATGGAAAATTTATTTAACACTTCTCCTTTTCTGTACAAATAAAACCATTTCTGTTAAAGAAAATTAACATTTAATAAATAAATATATTTAATCAGCCCCTGTACACACATATATATATATATATATACCATATATGTGATACAAAATATAACCTCAATAATGGGGAAAAGCTACAAGGTAAGTTAAAAATATAACATCATTGATTTTAAGTCTTTACAACACTCGTGCCAGCAGGACATTCTCAACAAAACATTTTCACATGAACTGTAATTAGTGTGTTATGATTCATAAAGAGAAGTTACCTCAAACTGCTGGTATTTTGTTTACAGGAACTTATCAACGTTGTGTTGCAATGTTCCAAATATTGATTGACAGTTTTCTGCATGAAATTAGCAACAGACCCACTACATAGGAATTTAACTAAAAAGTCATATTTTACATGACTACTTTTGAAGTGTGATTTCCTGACAATTGCAATTTGAATGCTAAATTCTTGCAGTCTGTTACCTTGATAAACAGGCAAACATTGAGCAATTTTATTTTGTTTCTTAGAAACAGATCAGCAATTATCTTGTTTTATATGGGAAAATGGAACTTGAAAATAATTCACAAACTATTCTAGCAAATTTGAAGTGAAAGTTGCAAGTTGCATTCAGCAAGCTGTCAATCAATATTTTCACATCACAATGCAATATTCTAGAGCTCCCATCGGGAGGCAACCAGTTTGACTATAAATTTCTATAGTCAAACATTAACCAGATGTCTTTTGATGGCAACCTTGCAAACTTCTGCCTCAACATTGGTATTTGATGACAGTCTGAGTTGAGCAAACTGCAACCTTTGTGAGCAGGTTGAAACTTTCAATTTGAATTTGCTGGAGTAAGTTCTCAAGCTCTGGTTCTCATTTTGCCATATAAAGTCAGGTAAGACATACTCAGTTTCAAATAAACAGAATGATATTTCCTAATATTTGCTGTTAATCAACAGACTGCGATGAAATAGTGACAGGCTTAGCTCCAAATTGCCAAACTGTGAATTTCCCTTAAAAATTCAAATCTGTCTTGCAAGGTTATGGCTTACACTTTTAATTTTGAAGCACGATTCCCGGTTTTGCTAATTTAACTAAGCCCGCCACTTATTTCTCACAGTCTCTTGATAAACAGGCTGGCGACGGCTGACTGAATTTACTGTTTCTTTGAAAGAGAGCCGGTATTACCTTGTTTTATACTGCAAAATGAAAACGGGAACTTGGAAACTTGCTTCAGCAAATTTGATGGTGAAAGTTGCAACTTGCTTGTACAGCTTGAAACTTGCTCGACTCAAACTGTCAATCAAATACCAATGATGAGGCAAAAGTTTGCAATCAAAAGTACATCCAGTTTGACTGTAAGCATCTGAGGCTTTATTTTTGGCTAGAAAATAAACTTTCAAGCTATCAAATTCAATTTTTTTTACAACAATCACCGCAGTTGCTAATTATTTTCCTTATAGTGTTGTTGACACTAAAGTTTTGAAACTGATGCAAGTGACAACACACCTTATCAAAACAAAAAAATTATTGGTCATGTGATAAAAATGTTCAGTCATTTCTGTTTAAGATAAGTAAACCATTATTCATTCACATTGTGTCCCCTTTGATTCCTCGTAGAATTTATTACACTTTCATCCTGCTTGCTTGCCACTTGGGGAAATTCCTCATTCCTCACGTGGGTTAACAACTCCTCTGAGTTTTCTTTTGAGGGTTTTAAAGAAAGTCTTAAAGGCACCTGTGACGAAAGCAATTCAAAATATCACAAATCTTGATCATTGTCCAGAATAAAATAAAAATACCTCTGAAAAAGAATATTACTGAAAAGGTCTGAATGTTGCACTCATTTTCCTTCTTTGACATTGGATAAATGGACTCAACAAAGGAATCTTCAAAAGTGACCAATTGAAAGTACATACAAATTAATGCAAACACCTTAATTTTCACTTTCTTTGTCAATCATATCAACAATGGATAAACTTAACAGAATAGCTGGGTTAAGTTAAAGGCTAGAGAGGCGCTATGGAAGTAAAGTGCCTTGCCCAAGGACACACAATACAACACACTGGTCCAGGCAATGCTCAAACCCAAATGTCTGATCCACAATGTAATGTGCTAGCTATTAAGCCACAATGTAATGTGCAAGCTATTAAGCCACCAAATATTATAGTCACAATTATAGAAAATTAATCTATACTTACACTCTAATATGACAGGATCAGCCTCTTTGAAAGCTGATGTTGCTCTGACACCTCTTTCGATTGCTTGGGTAACCTGAAGGTTGGTGTCATCATTAAAACTGGAAAGCAAAATGAGGTTAAGCTTTTAAGTACTTGGGTTGATGTATGCTGTAACTCAAATTAATAGAAACTCTAAAGACATATATTGTTCAGTAGAAGTTCGGGAGAACCAAAAAAGTTGCTAAAGACTGGCCAATGGCTCATGTTCCCACAGCATTTCTCATTCTCCCAACTTACCTTTGACAGTTCGACTATCATGCACCATTTCACCAGGGCTTTATGAAAACACAAAATCATAGATATCCCTGATCATCTGAGATGGTCGGGGATAAATCAGGAGCACTTCTATTTACCTGATGGCTGCCAGATTTCTGCAATCATTCCCAACATATGAAAACATAAATTGGCAAAATCTGGGATGGTCATGAAACAGCGAAATCCCACAGCTTCTGGGACTTTCCCAACATACATGTACAAAAACCAGGCTTAAAGGAGCTACATCACAGACAGCGCATCTTAAGATTTGGCCAAGTTTTTCAAGTCTGCCATTCTCAATCTTGCCTAATCGTAACCATCCTTGTTCCTTTTTGGTTTATTGTTACCTCTTTGGTAAAGATTTTTGCACGTTTAAAACAAACTTAGAAAAAACCAGGAAAGATTTATTACTCGACGTTTCGGGGTCATCGTGACTCCATTATCAAGAGACTAGTTTAAAAACATGCAAATAAGGAAAGGTACAAGAATAGCATAAATTAGACTGAACGGCTTAAATAAACACCTTGGCGCGGATGGAATCCGTTTGCACGTTCAGTGTTGGCTTACGCATGCGAATATACAACATTTCATTAACAAGGCAATCAAATTTGCCGTTACATTTCGTGATGACGTTGAATTGCTCGATCAAGCGTTCAGGCATTTCACTATTGTGCTGGAGGTGGTAGTGTTTGTAGATAGAAGATGATTTCCTTGTGTGCCCTTCTACGCGCTCGTGTAAGTGACCACGAGTATAGCCCACATACCCTGCATCACACAGGTTACATTTAAATTCATAAACGACACATTGTTGGTTAACAATAGGGGGCTTAATTTCGTGTTGCTTAAGCTGTTGATCGAGCTTAGGGCTAACGAGATCACCGCAACACAGCAACGCGAGTTGTTTTTCTATGTAATACCGCATGAAAAAGGTCAACACCACAACAATATGATTGGTTTGTGACACATGAAAAATGTGGCAATCTGATTGGTGCGAGCGACATACTACTCATTACGCTTACATTACACTGAATTATTGATTTATTTCTTTGAAATAATTCAATTATGGATAGGACTTTCTCCAATGAAAGAGCGGATAATTTTTCACACTTCATGAATTTAAACTCGGTTTTCCATTCACAGAAGTAGGACCCGTCTGTCTTATTGCAAATTATCGCGATATGGATACACGGTGCTTGGAGAGCAAAAGACAAGCTCTCGTCATGTTTAGGCTAATACAAACAGATAAGGATTATGAATCTACTGTGTTCTATGTTGGGTAAACTTTAGATAGACGAATGTCATGGTTACCTGTACAGTTCTTGCCATCGCCATTAAACCCTTCTTTGCAGCTGCAATTGAAGGAACCCTCGGTATTATTACAGTGAGCATGGACACCACAGTTGTGGGAATCGGTGGCACATTCGTTTATATCTGAAGAAACAAATGCTTTCCGTTCAAAACAAATAATGACAAATCATAAAAGCATATTCAAGAATTCATCTGATCGTTTTTAACCTGTGACATGCCAATTTTTACATTATTGAAATATTACTGAAAGCGTCCACGTCAAATAATGTTTATCATTGAATTGACATAAACAACCAATCCAAAAATAAACAGGCTGAAATCAAATTAATTAACAGACACATCAAGAAGGACACGGGTCTTCTAATGCAAAAGAGGACGCGAGACGTGCGTGACGTGATGCTAAGAATGGTTGTAGAATGAAATTATAACTGTGCTTAAAAAACATTGTAAAGTTGACTAAACTCCAGATACAAATAGTGTAATACAACCAAAACTAAACCAACACAATTTGTCTTCCACCACTTGTAAGATCGTCTGATGACAGGTGGTAGCATTCGAAACATGAAACGCGTGATAAAATGAACACTGCGATGTATGCAAATCGTAATGAATGATACATTTACAGCCAAATCATCCCGCTACACTACCATACACAGCTTTCTTATGAAAATCGTCGAGGTCCTTCATACGCTCGTCAAGTTTAGGCAAATATAAACAAACTCATCTCGACGCTTAGAACAGGTGGACACATTTCATAGTTACCTGTGCATTTTTTGCCATCGCCATTAAACCCAACCTTGCAGCTGCAGTTGAAAGAACCTTCGGTATTGTTGCACTTGGCATTAACGTCGCAGTTGTGGGTATTGTTGTTGCACTCGTCTAGATCTGCAGGAATAATATCTTTCCGTTAATAATGAAATTTAAAAAAAATTATATAAGCTTTTACAGGTATGTTCTGATTGGAAGACCTGCGATACTCAAAGATGAGTATGTGGACAGGGGGACACATTTCATAGTTACCTGTGCATTTTTTGCCATCGCCATTAAATCCGACCTTGCAGCTGCAGTTAAAAGAACCTTCAGTATTGTTGCACTCAGCGTTGACGTCACAGTTGTGTGTATTGGTGGTACACTCGTCTACATCTGTAGGAACAAATTCTTTCCGTTAATAATGAAATTAAAAAAGAAAATTATATAAGCTTTAACAGGTATGTTCCGATTGGACGACCTGTGATATTCAACAGGACTGAAAGCTCACTGAAAGTGCACCAGGTGCAATGATGTTTTGGGGCCACTTATTTTTTTATCGAAGGGGGGGGGGAGAGGTTGGGAGGATCCCATGGTTTTCAGCGGAAACGGCTACAAAGTGTGATCCATATATCATAATTGACGTTTAGTGGCGTAGTATCGCTGAGTATTTTTACGGGTTGTGCCGTATTTTGACAAGCCTGTAAGGCGAGTCAAATTATAAACGACCCTGAAAACTGTCTTGTAATTGGTGTGCGTGTCAAATATCACTGAAAGCGCCCGCGTCAAATGATCTTTATCATTTAATTTACACTGACATGACCAATCCGCAGGTGAACAATTTTAAATCAAATTGATTAACAGGCACATCATCAAGAAAGGACACGCGTCTTCTAAGACAAAAAAAGGGCGCGAGACGTGCGTGACGTGATGCTAGCAATGATTACGGAATGAAAATGTAACTGTGATTAAAAAAACTGTAAACTTGACATAACTCCACACAAAAATAATGTAATGCAACTAAAACTAAAAGAACACAATTTTTCGTCCACGACGACAACGGTAAATGTAAATTATGTAATTGTTCACTAGAAAGCCCCAGATGGGAATGCGTTCAATAAAATGTCTCTATGTATGTATATATGTATGTACGTATGAAGGTATGTATGTATGTATGTATGTTTGTATGTATGTATGTAGTGAGTTTAAACTTGGTGTCCGTGAAACAGTGCTCGATACAAATAGTAGAGCGGGTATAATGTGTAGTAGGCAGAAAAAAAAATAACTACATATACATCCCTGCAGACCTGTTTCGTAGTTTCCCGCCCATCAGGGGATTTTAAAAGATACATACATGCCTACAGACATACATATGTATGTATATATCTTCTAAAAGAGTTCCAGAATATTCTAGAGATCTGTAATACTGCTATTTTTAGTAACATTACACTACTATTACATCATGGCGAAAATATTCTGGCTAACTGTTCTAGAAAGTTCCATTAAAAGTTCTTAATGAGTCAGTGTGACTAAACGTTCTCAAAAACTTCCTCGATTCTATTTTTAGCAACTATGTAACACCACGCTCTCCATAACAGTAGTAGCACCCTAGACATGAAAAGCGTAGTGGAATGAACACTGCGATGGATGCAAAGCGTGATAAATGACACATTTGCAGCCGACTCATATCTCTACATTACCATACACAGCTTTCTTATGAAAATCGTCGATGTTCTTGATACGCTCGTCAAGTTTAGGCAAATAAAAACAAACTGATTTCGATGCCTGGAATAAGTGGACACATTTCATAGTTACCTGCGCATTTCTTGCCATCGCCATTAAACCCAACCTTGCAGCTGCAGTTGAAAGAGCCTTCGGTATTGTTGCACTTGGCATTAACGTCGCAGTTGTGGGTATTGTTGTTGCACTCGTCTACATCTGCAGGAATAATATCTTTCCGTTAATAATGAAATTTAAAAAAAAATTATATAAGCTTTTACAGGTATGTTCTGATTTGAAGACCTGCGATACTCAACAGGACTAAAAGCTCACTGAAAGTGCACCAAGTGCAATGATTTTTTGGGGCAACTTATTTTTTATCGAAGGGAGGGGGTTGGGAGGATCGCATGGTATTTAAAGGGAGCGGCTACAAAGTGTGATACATACATCATAATGACCTTTTGTTGTGTAGTATCGCTGAGTATTTTTACGAGTTGTGCCGTATTTTGACAAGCCTGTAAGGCGAGTCAAATGATAAACGACAGGTAAAACTGTCATTTTTGGTGTGTGTCAAATATCATTGAAAGCGCCTGCGTCAAATAATCTTTATAATTTAACTTACACTGAAACGACCAATCCGCAGGTAAACAATCCTAAATCAAATGAATTAACAGGCACATACATCATCAAGAAAGGACACGCGTCTTCTAAGACGCGAGACGTGCATGATGTGGTGCTAGCAATGGTTACAGAAGGAAAATGTAACTGTGGTTAAAAAAAAACTTGTAAACTTGACTTAACCTCACACAAAAATAATGTAATGCAACTAAAACTAAAAGAACACAATTTGTCGTCCGTCCACGACTCGTAAATCATTCGATGACAGGTAGAGTTACGGTATTTTCTCAACCTCCGGAAAGATATAACTCGTACTAACTCAACTACTTTATTGACTGACGTACTAACTAGGGAGCGATACCAATAACTAATACAATACAATACTAATACAATAATATTATATCGTTCGTTTTTTCCTGTCTATGTATTACCAAATCTTAGTTAATATGAATAACTATCCTCTTAACTTAAAGCCCTCTATAAATACTATAGCTTTAATCTCAGTGCACTACTGCAGAACTCACGGTTATCTTTAAAGATCCTTGTCGCTTATCAATATCCACAACACTTTTCCAAGGCAGCCTTCTACACGGCTGACGATTCCAGTAAATAATTCTAACAACTCTATCCGGCTCTCTGTCATCTCGGCTCCTTGTAGCAACACTAACTCACTGGAAAAGGTCTCTAACTTTAACATATCGCGACTCCTTATATATCTTTCTGTATGTATAGTATCAAGTATTTGAATTATGTAATTGTTGACTGAAAAGCCCCAGATGGTGATGTTTTTAATAAAATGTATGTATGCTCCAGAATGTTCTAGAGATCTGTAATACTGCTATTTTTAGTAACATTACACTACTATTACATCATGGCGAAAATATGCTGGCTAACTGTTCTAGAAAGTTCCATTAAAAGCTCTTAATGAGTCAGCATGAGTAAACGTTCTAGAAACCTCCTCGATTCTATTTTTAGCAACTATGTAACACCATGCTCTCCATAACAGTAGTAGCACCCTAGACGAAACACGTAATAAAATGAACACTGCGATGGGTCCAAAGCGTAATAAATGACACATTAGCAGCCGACTCTGATTCCTCAGTAAATTACTTTAAACAGCTTTCTTATGAAAATCGTTGATGTTTTTGATACGCTCGTCAAATTAAGGCAAATATAAACCAACGGTTTTCGATGCTTGGAGCAATTCATTTGGGCAGATTTCATAGTTACCTGTGCATTTTTTGCCATCGCCATTAAACCCAACCTTGCAGATGCAATTGAAAGAACCTTCGGTATTGTTGCACTCAGCGTTGACATCACAGTTGTGGGTTTTGGTGGAACACTCGTTTACATCTGTACAAACAAATTCTTTCCGTAAATTATTAAATTTTAAAAGAGTTGATAAAAGCTTTTGTAGGTATGTTCTAATTGGATGAGCTGTGATATTGGACAGGACTGAAAGCTCACTGAAAGTGCATCACGCAGAATGATGTTTGGGGAGCAGTCATCTTTTATCGGAAGGGGGAGGGGAGATTGGAAGGATCACGTTGTTTTCAGGGGGAACGGATACAAAGTTTGATACATAGATCCTAATAAAAGTTTTGTTGTGTATTATCGTTGAGTATTTTTACGAAGTGTGCAGTATTTTGACGAAAACGTAGGGCAAGTTAAAATACAAACAACTACGCCTCAAAACACTTAATATGAGATTTATTATCCAACGCGCCAAATTGTGTATTCAGTGCGGGTGAATTTCGCAGATATCTATTTACGGGGACTGCAAAGCGGAACGCAATCAGCGCGTTGTCTGTTTTCCTCAATTGATGATGAAATTTCAATGTCGTCTAACTGCTTTTCTTTCTTTCCTTTATCTAATAAAACGGATAAATATTCGCCAGCCATTCCAACTCTTCATCTTTAGAAGGATAACTTTAATTTTTCACCATTTTTGTTTGTAACCTGAATCCAATTCGTCACTTGCGCAATGAGAGAAAACCTGTCTTCAGCGTTATTTGTACTCTAAGAAGCACAGTTGGATAATAAATGACTCGTAAGTCATTAGAACACATGTGGAAGAATACGAGACCATGGTAAAAGGATGCAAAAGAGACGCATAATTGTAGCAATTAACATGATTATTAGAGCGCACGTGCAAAGTAACTCTTACCTTTTTCACAGTGGTCTCCCGTGTAACCAGGTGGACACACACACTTGTATCCCTTGTCCGTAAATCCAACCAAGCATGTTGCATTCTTGTAGCACATGTTGAAACAACACTTGTTCTAATGGGGAAAAATATTAAGCCTTTTTTTTTCATAAAATAACGGAAATGCTATTCATGCGAGCAATTTATACTTTTTATCCATAAGGGGCATGCTTGGAGTTCTTCTTTTTTTATGTAACAAATAAAAAAGCTTCGACTTTGCTCTGTTCTGTTGTAAAGGACGACGTAAGCGGCTAGAGAACAAAAGAAGTGAAGGGGGATAAACTTCTTGATACTCTGATAAGACATACTGTCTCAACCAATCAGAACGCGCGTTATACAGGAACTATATTTTTTTCAATTAATTCATCTCTTTTTCATTTTTAGCCGATTCAGGTGTTCTCAGGCTTCACTTAAAAGGGTTTTGAGATAAAATTGCCTCTGAGTTGCCGAAGACTCACGGAAGAACGAGGAAACTCTATTAAAAGGTACACAAGGCTTACAAACAGCAGCAAACTCCTAAACAAAAACTAAAATAAGATGAAAATAAGACTCTTACCTCCGTGCCCCTATACATGAGACCTGCCATCGGTTTCAGATCATTTGGATGTTGCAAGTGGTCCGAGTCACTCAATTGACACAAAACTTTATCTTTTTCTCCTGCGGGTCCCATGTTGATCGATTTACATCTGTCTTCCATAGTGCACCAATTTCTGCAGTGACGGCAAACATAATATGCATAATAACAACACTCCCACTTTTGACGTTGCTTATTTGAAAGTCTTCATGCCTAGCTTAGTAACAAGTTTCTCAAAGCGATGCATAGGCAAAGGTTTCGTAAGGATGTCAGCAACCATCTCGTCCGTGCCAATGTATTTCAAGGTGATCGCTCCGTCTTGTACTCTTTCGCGAACGAAGTGGTAACGTATATCGATGTGTTTTGTCCTGGCATGGCCCACGGGATTTTTAGCCATCGAAATAGCCCCTTGGTTGTCTTCATATATTTCAGTTGGTCCCTCTGGGGGTTCTCCCATGTCTGCCAATAATCTTCGAAGCCAGATTGCATCCTGAGTGGCCGTACTGAGTGCTACATACTCTGCTTCTGCTGTCGACAATGCGACGGTAGCCTGCTTTTTGCTTAGCCAACTTACTGCCCCACACGTCAGTGAGAACACGTTTCCTGAGGTAGAATGACGGTCATCCATATCACCCGCCTAATCTGCATCTGAGTAAACAATCAAATTTCCATCAGCAGATTTCTTGTAACTCAATCCAAGATATGCAGTTGCTTTCAGATATCTGAGGACTGGCTTTGTTGCTGTTAAATGAGTGTGTGTCGGATTGGCACAGAACTTCGACACCACTCCCACTGCTTGGGCGATGTCTGGACGAGTTGCGATCGCAGCATAAAGTAGACTTCCTACAATCGATTGATACGAGGTCACATCAACTGGTCTGCTAAAGCCATCTTCCTTTTGCAGCTTGACGTTCAAATCAGCAGGTGTAGACACCGGTTTTGCTTATGTTTGCCCAAACTTCTCGAGCATCTTTTCGACATAGTGTCCTTGATGAAGGAAGACTTGCTTATTCTTCACATCTTGAACGATACAGACCCCGACATAGTAATGCAGCTTTCCCATATCTTTCATCTTAAACTGCAGCTTTAGACTGTCCTTGACACTTCTCATCTCCGTGATGTTTCTTGCTAGAATCATCAAATCATCAACGTGGACCCCAATAATAGTCAGTGCATTCTTTCTGATAAATACGCAGGGATCTGCAGAGGCTTGAATAAAACCAATCTTTTCAATGCAGTCCCGAAGAACTTTGTTCCAACAACGGGAAGACTGCTTTAAACCATACAGCGATTTCTCTAGCTTGCATACCAGATGCTCCTCCCCAGGTTTCACGTATCCTTCCGGCTGCTGCATGTAAATTTCTTCATCAAGTTTTCCGTTGAGAAAGGCTGTTTCTACGTCCATCTGGTGAATCAGCAAATCATTCTGAACTGCAAATGGTAGCAGACAACGTATTGAAGAGAAACGAACAACAGGCGAAAAAGTTTCATCATAGTCAATACCATATTTCTGGGTGTAGCCCTTGGCCACTAGGCGTGCTTTGAATCGTTCCACTGTACCGTCACAGGAGTGTTTCAGTTTAAACACCCATTTGCACCCAACAGCTTTCCGACCTGGAGGTAATTCAACCAACCTCCATGTCTTGTTTTCAATCAGCGAATTGTATTCTGAATCCGTCGCGACTTTCCACTCTGCAGCGTGATCACCTGATCTTGCTTCTTGTATAGATGTAGGTTCATCAATCCCAGAAAGATGATAGGCCACATGGTGTACGCGGTGAGTTGCCGTGTCTGCGTATTCGTCATAACCATATCTGACTGGTGCTTTTCGTGTTCTTACTGACCGTCGAGGTTCCCCTGGCGAGTCATCTTCTAAATTCTTCATTTCTTCTTGTTCTCCTTCATCTTTTCCAGGGTTTACTTCGTTTTGCCCTGCTTCCTCGCTCCTTGGGTCTGGCTCTGTTGCCATGGCTCGCTTCTGGCCGAAATCGTTTTCATTAAACTCCACATCTCTTAGGATATACATCTTTCGTTCGTCTCATCAAAAAGACGATATCCCTTTGAAGTTAAGCTGTAGCCCACAAAACGCATCTTCCTCGATTTCTTGTCAAGCTTTCGTCGTTCACGGCCTGGTACGTGGGCATAGGCCATACACCCAACTACACGCAAGTGGCCCACATCTGGTTTCTTTCCATACCACCGCTCAAAAGGAGTTTCATTCTCTTTTAGCGCCGTCGTGGGAAGGCGGTTTCTCACATAGGCAGCTGTAAAAACGGCTTCAGCCCAAAAGATGTCCGATAATGCCGCATGCGCGATCATCGAACGTGCAGACTCGACCAAAGTCCGATTCATTCTTTCTGCTACACCATTCTGTTGGGGTGAGTGTGGCACTGTCAGCTCATGTCTAATTCCTTTCACCTTCAAATAGTTCCGTAATTCAGTGGACAAATACTCGCCGCCATTGTCCGTTCGCAAAGTTCCTATTGCCTTGCCGACATCGTTGGTAACGGAAGCTTCAAATTCTACAAACTTCTCTAACACTTCTGATTTGTGTTTCGTGAAGTGTACAGCGCAGCACCTTGAGTAATCATCAATAAACGTAACAAAATACTTTGCTCCTCCAATCGATGGCGTGTGCATAGGACCGCAGACATCACTGTGCACCAGCTGTAGTCTTCGCGTCGAGCGAATCTTTCCCACTGCGGGAAACGGTTTTCTACACATCTTTCCTGCCAAACATCCTTCGCAAAAAGACAGTTCAGTTATTTTCTTGATGTTAATCCCTCGTACGGATTCACTCTCCACACATTTCTTGAGGCGTAGCTCGTGTACGTGTCCAAGACGTTGATGCCATAAGTCGCTACCCTGAGATGACTCAACTGAGACGTACGCAGTGTCCGTAGTGATTGCAACTTGACAGTCTAGTTGATAGAGTTTATCAACCAGTGATCCCATTCCACGAAGCTTTCCATTTCCATCCCAAATACAACCCTTTTGGGGACCAAACTCTACAGCGTTGCCCTTACAAACTGCAGCTCTTACAGAAAAAAGGTTGCAAGTGAGTTTAGGGACGTACAGGACATCATATAAGACTGCTTTCTTGGATTCGGTTGCTTGAAACAGCATATTCATTCGTACACTCCCAGATCCCAACGCTTTCACAACACGGCCATCACCCAGCGGGACATTTTCAGGCTCGGAAAATTCCTGAAAATTCACCAAAACATTCTTGTCTGTCGTCATATGACTTGATGCGCCCGAGTCGATAACCTAAGGATAACAACTTTTGTCTGTAGACTCCACGCTCTCAAAAGACGCCATAAACGCAGTAGCATAAACGTCTTCACCTTCGAAGTCAGAATTATTCGGTCCGCACTCGTCGCTGTCGACTATTTTTGCTTTGTGCCATTTAAATTTCTTGGGACAATAACGACGGATATGACCCACATCACCGCATTCGAAACATGTCAACTGCTAACGGGGCGGATCGCTTGAACAATTACGGCGAATATGACCCGCAGCACCACATCCAAAACATGTTGTCCGGTCGCGTGGCGTATCTCTCCTGAAGGCCCCCGTTAGCGCTGATTCAGCTTCATTCAAGTGACCGGATAGCTCAGATTGCTTCATTTCTTCGTGAATAAGTGCTTGTTGGACATAATCCAGGCTAACTCCATCTACTCTTGCTTCGATAGCGGTGACAAGGGTCGCGAGACTTCTCGGCAAACTTCCTAACAAAGTCACAACTTGATCCTCTTCGGAAATGGGCGCTCCAATTGCCGCAAGTTTATCAGTGATATCTTTCATGAGCTTCAAATGTTGTTCCACCGGTGTACCTTCTTTCATCTCGGAACGAAAATATTTCTGCTTTAAAAATAGTTCGTTCGCGAGTGTCTCTCGTTCAAAATGTTTCCTTAACGCATCCCAAGCTTGCTTTGGTTCTTCGCTTGAGGTGATCAAGTAAAGCTGAGCGCTATCAATCACCAACACAATAGTCGAGAACGCCTTTTGTAGCCTCGATTGGTAAAGTGTTTGTGCCGTTGGAGTCGCATCGTGTGCGAGGACTTCTGATCCTTCTACCAAGCCCCATAATCCTTTCGCCAACAGTAAATGTTTCATTTGAAATTTCCAAGTGTTCCAATTGCTCCCGTTAAGTTTGTCGATCGAGAACTTTTCCTCCATGTTTCATTTACGTACTCCTGGGCCCATAACCTAAAGATTTTTGCACGTTTAAAACAAACTTCTGCTTCTTTTATTCCGATCACGTCCAAATAAACGGTTACAACAACAGATAGAGCAAACAGAATACACTATTATATATATGCTAATTCCTAAAAAACAAATTTTGAATAACAAAAAGAAAAGACCCACCTGGACCAATCATAGATCAAATTAACTATTCCTGTGAAATATTTCAAATTTAAAATAACAACGGCAAACATAATATGCATAATAACAACATTTGGTGTTTTTCTGACTTAGAAAACTAAATTTGAAAGTAATTTTTGTACATCAGAAAAACGGCTTAAAATATCATAACATAGCTCCTTTAAAACTACATACTACAATAACTCAACAATAGATTTCATCCTTGAAAAACGAAATGGCCGTCTACTGTTATGACGGCTATGTGCATGAAATCAGCAACAAAGTGTCATCAACAAGCAGTTATCAACACCGTGACGTCTCAAAGTTAAAATAACCAAAATACTCACCACCATATCTCGTGGAAGGTTTTCACTTTTCCTTTATTCTGCCATTACGGGTGCTGACTGTTGGCCTTGTAAGTTGTCATTTTTTTCTGTGAGAACAAGTTTTCGCTGAAGTACGTCAAACTGCCCTTCGTGGTCGGAACAACTCGCTCTAGTGTTTACATGAGACAGTGGCGTGGTGGCTGCAGTTGATCGGCTCCTCGATGAAGAGGAAGATGGCGTTCCGCAGGGCACAATTGAAGACAAGCGAGTGGAGGCGACTCGCTGATAAATTGGCGAGGTCTAATTCTGAATCACTATTACTGTCAAGCTGCAAGTCACGACGGATATGATTTTGAGATCGAGATCTCTCGATGGAAATCCGCGGACGGTCTTGCGCTCGAGGAACGACTGCAGTTGTCCCTGGAGTTGTCTAAATATTCAAAGAGCAAAACGAGTGAATTGCTGACCTGTCTTACTGACCTACGTTTAATTAATACGCGTAAAAGCTTACCGTTCGACGGTGAAAGTGCCTAGACGTTAGCGGTGACTCGGGAAGCTCGTCAAAATCAATCCCTGCATTGCTCGATCTGTTTCTGTGAGACATATTACAAAACTGCGGAGGAACTTTTGGTTAAAGACTTGCTTCGTCGAAGACGTGACACTTGGACGAAAGACGTTTTAAATTTGAAGTGATGCTCGAAATCCCGCCGATTAAGTAATATCCAAGAATTCGAATTACAAGCGTCGCGCGAGGGCCTTTAGGGATTACCTGCGCATGCACTTCCGAAAATTTGCATATTTTTTTTGCGGATCGGAGTGGAGCGGCAAATGTTACTGTAATTCTCGTCAGTTCTCGTCATTTCTTAGCTCAATATCTTTCCTAAATTAGAAAATGAGGGAAAAAGAGTTATTACTTCAGTCCCTATGATGACTTTGTCAGTCGAGGTACACGATCGAGACCGTCTCAAACAAATTGCAGAGAGAACGGAAATTGCCTCTAAGGGCGACAATTAGGGACTTTAAGTAAACCCCGACGGCCATGGCAACGAGAACATAGAAAAACAATAGATCTAATTGGCAGAACGATAGCCCAGCACGTGGGTATTAAAACTTTGTACATTTCTTAGCCGTTCTTTGCAAAACAACAACGTGAAATCACCAAAATTTGCGTCGTCTGCGAAGCGAAACCGCGGCGGCAAATTATTTTAATTTACATTTGGAACTCCACGCTACTCTTATGCGTTATGTTAAGTTTGAGTTCTGGCGCCCTACGAGACGGTAAACACATGCAGCCATTTTCGAAATTCTAACTAAAAGTAGAAACTCATATTTCAATCGACATCTTCCGTGTCGTTGCCGTCCTGACTGCTTATGAAATGCTACGTCAGCGGGTATGCGGTCAACAACGCGGGCTCAAGTGTGCTTGGTCTAAAATTTAGCGAAATTAGCGGAAAATAATAAGGGCTAACCTTTAAAACCGAGGAACTCTGTTTTCGTCGAAGGCACTTTCCTATTTCCAAAGGTTCAAAGGAGAAAATTTTTTTTTTTTTAATTTTTAGGGGGTGTATCAAATTTTTGGAGGTTGTTCTGTAAAAGAAAAGCGGCAAGGAAAAACGACGCCTCGAAGCAACAGAGTAGGAAATCAACCATGCGAACGACTCAAAACTCGTGTTTCCGCGGCAAAACCTGGCGCATGCGTATACGTTATTCAGCTCTGTCCCCGCGTGCACTATAACTCGAAATAGGCATCGGAGGCACACAAATTAACAATTGGTTCATGCATTAGCGTGCACTATCGAGTTATGGAGCACGCGGGAAGTTTGGAGAGTACGAAAGAAGCGTAAGAGTTGCCCGAGGCGATAGCCGAATTTACTTGTAAATTGTATTTTTCAGATTTGCCACTGAAAAATACAATTTACAAGTAAATATATGAAGAGAGACACGCAATAAATAAACAAAAATATAAGGGCAGGAGAAAAATACAGGGCGAGCACTAATTGACATTTGTCCCCTTACAAAATACAAAGAATAGAAAAATATAGGTTACATGCACTTATGTACTTTGTCTATAGAATAAAATAATTTGCCGACCAACTGCGACACTTAGTTAGGGTGGAGTATAAAGCATGAGCTTTTCTGTATAAAACCGCTTAACTAAGGCTTTAAAGTTATGTAAAGAGCTCGCTTGCTTAATGTTGCTCGGTAAATCGTTCCATAATTTGATTGTGCGAGGAAAGAAAGAGTTTGTAAAATACCGCTGAGTATGAGTGAATAAAGGGCAGATGATTGCAGGATGATAACGTCGGGTTGCGTATGTATGGTTAGTACTAGGAAGATGGTCAAAACTAGCGTTGATAACACTTAACCTAATTTTGTACAAAATGACAATATCATGGACTTCTCTTCTGAATTCAAGCGGCAGTAGGCTAAGAGTTTTCAGTCTCGCAGTGTAGCTGGTTTTCCTATTTGGGTGGTTTAGTATAAATTTAGTAGCCCGTCGTTGTATATTTTCGATTAGCCTACGATGCTTTGCTGTGTAAGGAGACCATACAGAGGATACGTACTCGACGATTGAGTGAACTAACGCAGTGTACATCATTTTCCTAGTTGATACGTTAACAATGTCTCTACCGCATACACGCTTTACAAGACCAAGAACTTTGTTACACTTGGCACATATCTCTTCGATGTGCGTCGTCCATGATAGTGGAGTAGTGACAGTCACGCCTAAATCCTTGGTGTCAGGAGGCGAGTCCAAGGTCTGGCCGTCTAAATGGTATGCATGCTTCTCTCTTTGGCGCGAGGTTCTCCTTGACATGTGTAGAACTTTACATTTGTTTGTGATGAAAGACATACCGTTGTCGTCACACCAAGTTTTGGAGTTGTCCAAGTCAGCTTGCAGCAGGGAGGCACATCCATTGGAAACAATAGGGCGATATAGCTTGCTATCGTTCACAAAGAGGCCAAGTTTACTTCCGTGGGTAATGGAGCACGACATGTCATTAAGGAAGATCAGAAATAAAAGCGGACCCAGGATGCAGCCCTGGGGTACTCCTGATTTGACTGGGAGCCAGTCTGAGGATATGCCGTCAACAACAACTCGTTGGTATCTGTCAGAAAGATAGCTTGAGAACCACAACAAAACTGGACCGGATATACCAAGGAGCTGAAGCTTCGAGAGGAGTAGCCTGTGTGGAACCTTATCAAATGCCTTTGACAGGTCAAAATGGATTACGTCCACTTCTTGGCCATTGGCTAGTTTGTATAAAATATCGTGATACACCTCAAGTAGTTGCGTTTCTGTGGATTATCCTGGCTGGAAGCCATGCTGGAGTTGATGAAGAAAAGACGATAAATAAGGGTAGCAGGGATTAAACACACATCGTTCCATAACTTTGGAGACAATACATAAAAGAGAAATTGGCGTGTAATTCTCCGTTAGTGTAGGATCGCCCTTTTTAAAGACGGGTGCAATGTTCGCGCGCTTCCAATTTGCTAGAAAAGAGCCCGTAGACAGCGACATGTTGAAGAGCCTGCATAATAAAGGGGCAATTTCAGCAGCAGCATGTTATAGGAGTGAACCGGGGATGTCATCTTGTTCGCCGGCCTTACTTGGATCAATATTCGACAAAGCCCCATCACTTCAGCAACTGTAAGCATAACATTTTTTGGAATGTCGTTTAGAAAACGAATTAAACGCGAATTTGGCTGTAGATTTTCATGATGACGCGTTTGTAAAGAACTGTTGATTTATGACACCTTTTATCGATAACTGACCAGTGTTTTACGACACCGGAAGTGTTTCCAAACCGGAAGTCGGCTCTGTCGCTAACCAGTTTTACTTGCGAATAGAAGTTAAAGGACTTACATAAATGTATTTTTGTGATTATCAAAACTTTTATTAATAAAAAATAGAACTTGATCCCAACTAAGGCAATCGTATGATTCATATTTAAGGATATCTGAGACATTTGACGGCCAATATTGGCTTGCTTATTTGATGGGTGACAGCAAAAATATTGCGATTTGGACAGTTGACGGTTAATATTCTGGCCATTTGACGGTTGACGGCTAAGCCCATTGAGACCTTGGTATAGGTCATATTTACTGTAAAGACGAGTCAAGGTAGCGGTAGCGTTGTTGGCGGGCGAACAGAAATTATTTGGCTCGAGGTCGTGACGTACGGACCGAATGTAACACGTTCCGTGCCTGGTGACCGGGCGCCAAATATTTTCCCGTCAAAACTTCATTAACAAGCATCTTATCAAATGACCACTTCGAAAACTTGGTTTCAATCTAAATAGGACGCGGTGCAAGAGTGCACGCTTAATAATCACAATAAAGATCCTAGAGGAGAAAAATTTCCTTTGTTTCTTTCGTGTCAGAACAATACACTCACCGTTCGTTAACTCGTCCGACCTTACACACGTCAGCTTTCACTTTGACGGTTTTTAATGGGATTACGCGCGTGGGGCCGTACGGGTAAAATTATCATCAGGCATAAACCTGCAATTTAGCATTAGCTAACGCGTTAAATCAACTCATAGTATCTTTGACAGGGGAAGTAAGACAAAACAGCTTTTACAACTAGGTATCACAGATGCTATATACAAATATCAAACCTCATGGATAGCGGCTCAATTAAAGTGCATTACGTAAGGTTTGGCCGAGCTGATATGGGGTTACTGAAGCGCTTTACAATACTTGTAAAAAATTCCAAAAATCGAATGGGTTAGCATCCCATTTAAATATAGTTTCGCTTCTGTTTACGAAAATCTTAAAATATATTCATTGTATTTCAGGTGGTGGTGGTGGCGGGTTTTACTCCAGTGGAAGAAGTGGGACAAATTTTAATGGAACCAAAGGACATGGTGGAGAAGGTGGTAAGGCATTTATTCAGGGAGGGGTGGGTGGAAGAGCCAGATATTACTATGTCGATGGTGGATTTGGGGGAGGTGGTGGAGCTTATGGAGGAAAACCAGGAGGAGTAGGAGGAGGAGGAGGAGGAGGAGGAGGAGGAGGATACTCTGGGGGAAGCAGTGGAAATGCTGGTCGTGATAGCTGTGGGGGTGGGGGAGGCTCTTACAACGACGGAAACAACCAGGACAATGAATGTTGTTACAACAACGCTGGTCATGGTCAAGTGACTTTTACGTTCCTGGAGTAAAAAAGACGTTTATCTAATATGATAATGGCACTTAGAATTGAGCTTTGATTGATTGACATTTTAATCGACTGATAGCACTTAGTCAAATATAAAGGGTAACTGTTTAATTTTTTAACCTTCTGTGAAACAGTACAATTAGGGTTCTAAAACTTGAGATAATGAAGAAATTTTTTTTTATTCAAAAGTTGAGTCTCAGTCGTTATACTTTTTCACCAGGGTCTTAAGGAAAGGTCACAATATCGCACAGACCAATTATCACACTGTACAACCTAAAACAATGAGAAATAATTCCAGATGATTATATCCTCTGGAAGCCTAGGATTGAGTTTTACCTGTTCTTTCAAATCAATCCTTTGATACGAATGTCCACTGACCTTCTTTTACCGATGTTCAGTGAGATCAGTGAAGATTTTGAGATCAAACAGTAAAAACGCCTATTACAATGTAACAGTCTGGAATCAGTATGGCTTTTCGAACGTAGCACTAATCTTAACATTGAGAATGTGTCGTTAAATGAGGAAGACTAGCATGAGGGGATAATGACAGTCACGATTTTGTCAAAGTTGAGATCCCTCCCGGGCCCTTCGGGAAAGGATATCATTTGAAAATTGGTATAACAACCGGAAAACCCAATGAGTTGCTACGGCAACTTTTTAAATTTGCGTGTGAAATTTTAAATTATGGACCAGAATTAAGTAGGAAGTATTCACAAGTATTTTATTCAACGACAGTTTTTAAAAAGCATTGCTAGTTTCATAAAAAAAGGTCCTTTCACTGTGTGAGGTATACATATTGCTTAAGTATTTGAATAACGGAATAATATTCCCTATCTCTCGGTAATAATAATTTATATCATACGCTTTGACAGTCTGTTCTGAATTTAAGAAAAACATACTATGTATTTCGTAGAAGTACTTGTAATAAACAGAAAGATGCCGTTGCCATCGGCGAAAAAGGTGTCTGTTTGACCTATAATCTTACCGTTGAATACTGAGTTGCTTTAACCACCTATCAAGCAATTGCAAAAAAGATTACGGGCTCTTACAGGGAGCTAGTAACATTTGGAAAAGAAACATTTTCTTATAAAGATCTTGAAATAGAAGATAAGTGTCAAAAGGGTTTTATGAAATGGCAGCAATGTCTGTGGTGGGACATTACTTACATTTACTATTAAGAAATATATTGTTAAATAAACAAACGTGACGTTAAAACTTTCATTCAAAGCTGTTGCTATTAGTTAATACTGGAAACTTAGTACAAAGCTATTAATAAAAATAAAGTTCTCCAGTATATTGTTTGTGAACTTCATGATCTTGTAATGGAAATATTCAAATTCTGCGCGCAAATAGTGTGACGTTTTAGATTTAAAAGCACAAGAAAAGAAGAATAATAGCAAAGGGACAAGCGAAGAGTCAAGAGTCAAGATGACTTCCGCACAGGTTGTCGAAACGTCAGTCACCACCACCGACAACAGTCCTTCTCAGGACTACACTCACCCGAACGATCACATGATAGTTTCACATGTTACCCCCGGGTTCAAGCCATTTCCTAAAGAAACAAACCTTGACAAAATGACAGATTTAAGTGGATGTGGGGAGGGGTGGGGGAAAGGGGGGTTTCCTGTATTTCGAGACACCTCGCTAAGTTACAACTCATCCCTTCCTTCCTTACACCAATCCTTGTCTGTGAGAAAAAGGGGAGGGGGAGGGGGGAGGGCGTCTAGAACAAAAAACATACATTTGTGATGATAATGTCGACAAGAAAAATGACTTGTACATGTGCGAGACAGACACTTTACCCTGTGGGAATCTAAGCCAATGACAATATAACTAATATTTGTAACTACTGTTTGTAATGTAATATTTGTAATGTTGATGTTACATCAAGGAAAAAAAGTGTATGAAAGTCTGATTATGATGTTCCAGATCATGAAAGTGAATTACCATGAAAGTAGGCTTTCATAGTTTATGGCTGACTCATTTATCGGAAGCGTTAAATCAAGGTTGAGCATACCATCAATTACCGAGGATAGGGTGCTATGAAGATATAGGAAAAGGAGAAGAATTGGAAATTAAAAATGCGACCACTTATGTTTTCCGAAAACTATGCTGAAAAATTTGGGTAGTAGGTCAAAAGGGCGTGCTTTATTAGAGTTTATAGCTCAGCACTAAATTTTCTCCGATTCTTATTAGTTTAAATTGATCACGTGACGCGATACTATCCATCCGTGGAGAAACACTATGAGCCCTTATAGTTCACCACTAAATTTTCTCCGGTTCTTATTGGTTCAAATCGATTACGTGACGCGATAGTGTTCATCCATGGAGAGACACTATCAGCCCATAATGCCCGCCCGCGGAAAAGACCCAGATGGATAGTGCTCGTCCGCGGAAAATACCTGGATTGGTAGTACTCATCCGTGAAAAGTTTTGAATAGTTTGACAGCCGCGTTTTTAGGCAGATAGGAAAAACAGTAACTTTTCACATTGACAGGTATAACGTATTATTTAGCCAATGTGCGGTTGCGAGTTACTGAAATTTGTGACAGGCTGTACACTCAGGCAAACATTTGTTTTAAGGACATCAAATTTTCGCGGGGCAACTACCAGCCGATTGTTCCTCGACAGAAATACTCTATTGTGTCTGGCGTTTGTTCGTTAATTAATTGAAAGTGAAATTTTGGAATAAGTGAGCGGGCAGAAGAACCAATCAAAGGTTTGTGGGCACGCCAAGCGCCGGGATTCGCAATATTACAACACGTACAAGGACGAAATTCCTTAAAGAGAAAACGGAATGGACAACTTGAGTTCCGAAGGCTTTCATGCCGAGTCAGATTGTGAGGTTACATACGGTAATAAAAATCGAACACAGCTAACATTTGTCTGGTAGATGTAGTTTCGTGTTTTTGTGATCCATTGGATTTCACTAGAGCGGAATAAATCAAATCACCCAGCAGTAAGTGAGAAACTCTTGGTTTTCACCACGTGACCTCAGTCCTTGACAACCGTCGTTAACCGCCATCGTGGAGCCCCTCAAATGTAAACAGAGACGTATAGAGAGAGATGGGTGTGAGTTGTAGTGCGATGGTTCTCTGTATAATACCTGGCTGTGGAGTACAATCTGGAAACAAGGAAGGTATTAGTCTATTCCGTATACCTATCGTTGCTGAGAAGAATAGTGAAAATTGCAAACAGCTTACAGAAGCTCGCCGAAACGCGTGGATTTCAAAGTTAAGCCGAGACGACACGAAATCGAAAGACATCTTGAGTGTATTCAGCCAACTGATTATAAAATGTTTACCCAAGAAATATTTACAAAATGGCTGGACAGTGGAAATGATATGACAACAGATAAAATGTGTCTGTCCCAGCGACATCAAATACCGTTTAGGCATTACTGTTCATATTTATTACCACTTAGTATGCACCAAAGAACTCAATGTTGAAATGGGAAATATGATGTTTAGTCAATTAGTTAAACCAAAATGTTATATTGAGATATACTTCGGTTCTCAGATAGTCTGCATTAACTGGCAAATCAACTGATGGATTTATGCCACCCTTTTGATTGCTGAAATGGTTTCTTTCTGTTTGCAATTTCCATGTTTAAAATTGCCTTATAACATTGAATTTTGAGGGGTGATCAAGTGTGCTGACTACATTCCCCAGAGAAACAAGTGGTTCACCAAGTTGTTATATCATTGGAAATGTGGAATTAATAAATATTTGCCAATGTAATTACATCAACATTGTATAAACTATCCAATGATAATTTATATGGTAAATGAATGGCATATCAATTACTACTATTTTCTTTATTCATACGGCACTTTTCCAAAAAAATATTTCATCTTGGGAAACTACTTGTTTCCCTGTGAATTCACTGCATTTGGTTTGTAAAGCCATCGTTGACAGAAAAAAATTAAATATTAGTGAAACTGTTTCAAATAGCTCACCTGTTTTAAAAAAGAAAGGAATGCAGCATTATTTTCCTGTAGAATCCAGGCTCAAAACATGACAAGGGGTCCAGCCCAATGAGGTATCAATGCCTCAGTCATTATTTTTGTAAAGGCATTCTGATGACTTTGTTTTGATATTGTTGCTGCAAACATTGCAGCCTTTTATGGCCTTTGATGCATGGAGAAAACATATATCTCAGATTAGATAGATTAGATAGATAGATACTTTATTATAAACACCTTGCAGCCATAGGCTGAATTACGGAATATTTACAAGTACAGATGATAAAAAAAGGAGGTATAAAATATTACAACTTCGTCGTTAAGAAAGAAGGAAAATTATCTAAATCTTATAAGTAGGGCTAAAAATAAAACTGTTCTTCAAGCGCTCGGTTTTGCATATGGGGAGAGTGAAATCACTTTTACGCCTCTTCCTTTGGGGGAGGAGGCTGTGGAGTCTATGGGTCGGGTTACGGACTATCTCGTCAAACAGATTGATTGAAATGTTTTCCCTCCTCTCGTGAAGTTTCGGTCGGCCAGCTGTTTCTAGTGCTACACTATATGGCAGGTTAGGAGAGATGATTCTGAGTGCACTTCTTTGGATCCGTTCCAAATCTTCGCTGATGTAGTTTGGTAGAGAACGGCGGAATACAGGACTTGCGTATTCCAAGACGGGCCTAATACATGTCACATAGAATTGCACAAGTTCGCTTGGTACAACTCCGGATCTCTTTAGTTGTCTCAAAAAGTAGAGACGAGAGGAAAATTTTCTATTTAGTTCACAGGTGTGCATGTTCCACTGATCATCCTAAAATGTTGGTGAAAAATTAATATTTGTTCAATATTTCAAGTTCCGAGCATGTTCAGAGATGCAAATGCCATTTCTCGCATTCATGCCAACAAGAGTAAATCCCTATGAATGAATGCTTTTGCTTGTACATATGCGTATAAATGAAAAAACTAAATAATTATCATCAAATTTCAATTAGCAGTTTTATTGTAATGCACCCTAATAAAATACAGCTAATGAATAAACCTAACTGCAGAAGCTACCATTAAAAAGTGTTTGGTTATCATTTTTAGGGATTGCAAACACCTAATTGTCCATTATTCAAACTTCACATTACTTCAATTCTGACATGTTAACTCCAACAGGTTGACTGGCTGTGACAATATCTAAATATCAGCATTTGTGACATACAGCTAATTGAGAAAAGGTTATCAGTTGGTGATTGAGTCAGTGCTCAACTGAGGGTAATTATGAAAAACAGTATATTTTTAATTTTCAGTAACACTGTGAAAATCTTTTCTGAAATGCCTGCATTTAGCTCTGATCAGATAAAGTGTCTGATGCACGCTAGACATATACTTTCTGACTGGCACAAGGAAAAAACAACAGAGGGGTGTGCTATGTTGCTATGCCACTAGTGTGCATCTGACTTTTACAAAGAAAATGATATGTGCGATTCCAGAAAATGATTTCCATAAATCCCTCCCTCCCCTTGTGGAAGGGATTGGAAATTCTAGGGGCGCGGGGGTAGTGGTTAGAATTTTTCATATATATTCTGTAAGACGGGTGGGGGTTGGATGGACATTATCGGGAGTCTCCAAAACTATGATATTGGCTAGAATTGTAGAAACAAAGAAATGTTTTTGTGTTTAAGGCATTTTGCTAGATGTGGCCGCATTTTGGGTACATCAAATATCATAGCAGGATTTTCACCAAATGCAAGGTATGTTGCAAAAGCAATCGCAACTGAACACACCGCAGTCACTGCCATAGGTCTGTAACACATCCCCTCACCATCTGGTTGTAAGCCTCCAAACTTTTGTAGTATTTAAACTGCTGCTTAGTGTAGTAACTAGTTTCCAAAACTAGGTAGCTAACCAAGTCTGTAGCCTCGACAGATGGCAAGCATTCGAGATCGAACTGATCGCTGGAGATACTAGCAGGGTTGACTCCAACTTGTGAGAATTTTTGGAAATATCTCCTCTTAACGTGCGTTTCTAAACCTTTTGCGTACTCAGAAAGCACTGGTATATCTTTAGAAAGACTATCCAGGTCCTTATGGCAGTTTTTCTGTGAAGTATTCATCATCAAATCGAAAAGTACTGCGAGACTCGTGTGAACTGGCTAGCAGCAGATTACGCTGCCGAGGGGCTCTATAATGGCGGACACCTAATTATGGCGACGGCGTGACGTCATGTGAAAACAGACAATACACAGTTAGGAGAGCTGGATAACAAATATTTTTGGTTGCAGCTCCTATTAAACATGCCAGGCAACACCTTGATGCGATTGTTTTTGTATCGACTGACCCACCATATCGGACGTGAGACTCAGAGGACTGGACCGAGTCGTGGAGGCACGCAGCCTTCACTAAGTTTTAAGTAACGCGGGTTTGTTGACCATCACTTACGGCAATCACAGGAATTGCGTACTGTAGAAAAGGTTCATAATACGATGCCTTACGATTAGCACTACCTATATTTCAACGTCAAAAAACTCGCACGATGACTGTAGTTGATTGAGTTTTTGCTTTTGTTAATGTTCCCTTGGCAGAGATTTCGCGAAAGTTGAAACCTTCATGCAAAAGAAAATTGGAAAACCATCAAACTATATTGAAACATGTGCCCTAAACCCTTTTCATAGGAAAAAATTAAAAAAGAAATTTTCCTGAGGACCGCTCCTTGCTAGAGTGGCGCTAAAAAAGCCATTTGCTACATCTATGCGCCTGTATGAGCCCTTTCGTATATTTTTAATTACCTGTACTTGTAGCTTTGGTATCACCCGATCTTCCTCTCGCCCCAGACTCACCTGAACTCTTGTACTTGTGTTTTAACGAAATAGTCATGGCATTATCGCAAGACAACAAAGGAGTCATTCCTGTTTCGTGCAGAGCCCAGGACGCCGCACCGCATTGATCATTTAGCCCTCCAAAGGAACAAAGCGCCATCGTAAAATTATCCTGAAACATCTCATCCGTATACTTTTAATACTTGATAATAACACAAATATTTACATTTGAATAGGGGGGAGGAATGGAAACTTGGCTCAGTCCTAACACTCTCACGTCCAAAATGGCGGGCCCTATTGGCATCATCTCACGTCTCGTGTGGAATTTTTAAGTTAAACAGCAACAATAATTTTTTGTCATCCAGCTCTTCAAGTTCAGAACATCATCATTTGTACTCTATGATGGGTACTAGGTTTTCATAGGAAAAAACAAATTACCTTTATTTTGCTAAACCGCTGGGTGTTTACAGTGCTAGTCAGTGGCCTTCTAAGAGTAATTATAAGCTATGAGTCCAGCTGGTATTTCTAGATAATGAGATTGGTTTGGCTTTAATGTTTTATTTTCACTCACCAAAATACAAAATAAAGGCTCTATGTCCAGGCTTTTGTCTGTTCATAGCATGAATTATGCTCAAAATTCCATTTTGCTTGGCCTTGGAGGGGCATGGAGAGTTTGTGCCTAAAACATAAACCTTAGTAAGCCAAATTTTTCTCAACTGATTTGGATAAATAGGTCACTAAAGTACATACTGGATTCGGTATAAATTTTATTCAAGTAGGCAGGTAAATGTTGTCGTTTTTTGAAAAATGGCAATTCTGGGTAGTGATTTTGACCTCAAATCTGACCTTACTTTAGGAGGATAAATTTTTGGTGCTCCATAGGCCACAAATGGGACCCCTATAAAACTCCAGAACAAACAGTCAGAGAAGGGAGCCAAGGTGGCTTTTGAAATATCTTATCACACTTGACTTTTTTGCCAAGTTTCAGGTGGACCACTACTTTTGGCTCCTGGAACACTTTCTCAGACAGGGACGCTTAAAATTAAAGCTGGGCATACCATCAATACCCGAGGATAGGATGCTATGAAAATATGCGGGAAAACGAGAAGAATTGGAACGTAAAACTATGACCCTTTCAGTTTACCGAAAAATATGCCGAAATATTTAGGTAATATTTGTAATTATGATAGAGACTGGATACAATGCGCGGTATTGTCGGTTGAAAGGCGTGCTCTATTTAAACAATATAGTGTTTATGTCGAGGAACTATCAGACCGATAGTTCTGAGACAAACACTCCTTTGTCTTTATTGTTCACCACTAAATTTTCTTCTGCGCGCCACTTGCAGATCAATCAAATATTTATTCATGGGTACAGCTTGCCACAAATGTCATAATTCGCAACTGTATATTGGCTAAATAATACGTTATACATGTCAGACTTGAAAAGTCACTGTTTTTCCGACTTGCCCAAATTCGCGGCCGTCAAACCATTCAAAATTGTTCACGGATGAGTACTATCCATCCGGGTTTTTTTCTGCGGACGGGTACTATCCATCCGGGTATTTTCTGCGGACGGGTACTATCCATTCGGGTATTTTCCACGGCCGGGCACTATGGGCTGATAGTGTCTCTCCATGGATGAACACTATCGCGTCACGTGATCAATTTAAACCAATAAGAATCGGAGAAAATTTAATGGTGAACTATAACAGAGTATAGAGGATGGAGCTGATTCAAGGCTGTCACGGTATCTGCCAATTTGTGCTGTGTCTGGCATTTGTTTGTTAATCAATTAAAGTGAAATTTCGGAATAAGCGAGCAGGCAGGTAGTAAAAGAAGAACCGACCAAAGGTTTGTAGGCATGCTAAGCGCCGTAATTTGCAATACTATAACACGTGCAAGGACGGAAATCTTTAAAGAGAAAAGGAATGCACCATTTGAGTTCCGAAGGCTATTCTTGGTGAATTATCCACATATGACGAATCCCCGCCGTGTGTTGAGCGCAAGCGGGTGAAGCCAGAGCGGAAGGAAAATTTCCAAAACTGGCGAACCAAATAAGTGTGCAAATCAGTGATGTTATCATGTACAGCTCAGCGCTAGCCTGTTTATTTATAGAGCCTGTTTCATTGTGTCGTCGTTATGCCCACGGGTTTACACCACAAATTTTAACAACAAAATAACCCTAATATGTCGTTTACGTTTATTCTACAAGTTCTTATAACTAGCGTGAATCAGACTTGGGATATTGCGTCGCATAAAAAAGGGCTAAATCTTAGTTTTTTATTGTTTGCATTAATAACATCTGATGTTGGCTTAAAATGTTATTACTTTTGGTTTTGCCATGCGTTGAAAGATGAAAATTGTCCCGAGATTACATTGATTATTTACAAGAAGTGCCTCAAACTACAGCTGTTTGACAAAATAATACAGCCGGAATGGGATTGTATTTTATAACACTGGTGGCGTTAACGGGACATTACAGCTGTCAAACTCTTCTCTTCTACAATTTTTTTTCGATCATTTTTGCATCCCCAGAAACGCATAGTGATCCACACTCGATTCGAGATGAAGCAATTTAGAAAAGAAACGTTTGTGAACTTAATTTGATGGCTTTCTGGCATGTAAAGTTGTTCTTTCTTCACATAGCCAATGGTTTATTTGTCCACAAAACTTGCAAACTTGCGTAAGAACTTAATAGAAAACTATGAATTAAAAGGCAACAACATATGGCAAGTGGAAGCTTCGTGCGAAAGAGTCGTTTCAAGAAGCAAAAAATTAAAAATAAAAAATACGCTTTTTTGATGAGATCGTGTACACTTCGTTATGATAATGTTCGTGACGAATGTTCTAAAAGTTTGGCTGACATGACAGTAATTTGTTTTTTAACTGTTACGCACCCCTGTCGTTTAAACAGACTTATTTTCGCCTGTTAAAATCAATGTAACATTTTTTCTTTATTGGCGATAAAAAAAGCTTGGGAAAAAATCTAAAAAGAACCTTTTTGGGACCTAGTTCACATTGCGTGACGTTTCAGAACTTTTTCTTTATTGAATGTTTAAATAATCATTCTACCCCCAAATGCCAAGTCATTGGATGGGAAAACACCAAACCCGGTAGTGGTTTATGTGTTTTCATTTAAGGAATTTTTAAAATTGTGGAATTGTTTAGACAGAATACAAAAGACTTACATTAGTCAAAATTGGCTCCAATGGCTAAGAATCTACGTACCCCAAGGGAAGTTAATGAGTAACAGTAGAAATAATCATCCCTATTTGGTATCTAGATGTTTCTCTTCTTCTTTTCGTTTTCTTTTTCCGTCGCTCTTTCATTTCGTTTTGATCAATTTTTCAGAGAAATTTCTCTTTCAAAATTCCACAAAACAAGATGCTTGTAATGGGCACATTTCATGCACAAATGATGTTTGAAGAAAATAGTAAACAGGAACAGTTAAGAAACTCATTATCCCGCCTAATTTTGATGAATAATAAATGACGGTAAGAATAAAACTTCGCCGTTTTGGCTCTTCAGGAACCTAGCAGTGCCAGAGATGGGTAACTTATGGTTACTGCATTTATCTCACTTTATTGAAAATATTTTTCAAAAGCAAACTACTGTGATAGTGGGTTAAGAAGGTTTTTTTTTACTTTTTTGACAAGACTCTGAATATGGCCCGCCGTCGCTGCCCGATGCTCTCTTTCATATTTCTTCTTTTTTTGTTTGGAGGCTGGTTCTACACCTTAACAGTCGCAAACCATGGTGAGTTAAGTTTGACATTCTTTTGTGTGGGTTCGATGAAAATGTAGACTATGGCAACTCCGAATCCTGCAAATCTGGAGTTGCAAGAAAGCAAGGGCCCGAAAATTAAGTGAAAAAAATTTGCTATTTGTCAATAAGAGTAACTAACTAGAAATGATGAAGAAGGAAACCACGGTTTTACAAAGCGCTGAAAAATTTAGAAACTTTCGAAACGAGTTGGAACAAACTCGATCGTGTGCGGGAACTTCATTTGGGGTGTTTTGGTTGAAACTTTTCCGCGACGTTTCCTAAGTTTTGAATTTTTACAAAATTTATTCAGATCAATTTCATCATTAAAAAATCAGAAATACTCAATAAAAACTATCTTTTGGAGGGAAAGAAATATTTTACCTGGTTGTTATTAACCAGCAATTCAAATCAAGCTTGCAGAGAAACACTGATGAATTATTCGGATGGCAATGAATAAGAGACACTCAGACTTTTGTAACTTGAGGAGAGAAAATCAAATAATGTAGTTATATCTAAAGGTTTTTGATGCTCAACTTTTACCTGTTGCAGTTTTTATTTGAGTCTCTAAAACCATTAGATTCGTAAAAAATACTCATTGCGTTAGCTATAGCAAACGGAATGAGTACGAAAACTCTGAGTAGCACTTCATATCATCGTAGCTTTTAACAGCAGGTGGTTCAAAAGCGTTTGACTTCAGTTCTATCTCCATGTCTCAAAATAACAGAGCATTCATTCGAATCGTTTCATGAACGGAAGAAACAAAGTTATCCCTAAGAATGCGGAACACAAGGAGAAACGTCTCGATTATTATGATTTTTACATGGAAACACCTTCACATGTTTTTGATCAACGAGGAAAGCCACAAGTAATATTTTCCTTCATTTACGCTAGAGTCTTCATCTTTCAAGAGAACTAAGCCATTATCAAGCGAGTATGAGAATTCTTTATTTCCGTTAGCGTTTCCTTCATTTGAGAAATACCCTATACCTAAGCAATATCTTTGCTTGTCGAAACTCCAGGAACCTGTTTGAAACAGACTACTTTGAAAATTTTGAAAATGAGATTTAGTCTACGGCGAACAATGATATAGCAAACAAAAACTTCATCAGTTATATTGTAGAGACGTTTGTCTCAGTATCATGCCTCCTGGGCAGTATTGCGAAAACTTAGACGCATTTTATTGATCTGCCAGTATATACTCAGCCTGTGTAAGGAAACAAAAGAACTCCTGCAGGGTAAGATAGATTCGTGAGAGGACCTTTAGAAGCAAATAATTGCCTCGACTAACTCACTATATGGTGACTCGCTTGAAAATAGTTAAACACATCTAGTAAGGAAGCCGAGAACAAAGGATGCTCGGAATTTAAACAGAGACCTAAAAAAAAAAAAACAGGGAAAAAGAAAAAATTCGTTGTGTGTTACAATTAATTCAACCAAATCAGTTTCTTTCTTGTTACGAAAACACGTTTAGCAGCCCGAATTTTACGTCAGTATTTCATGTAAGTCCACGCGCTTTCATTACAAGAATTGCAAGAATCTCACGCAGTTATTTTTTTCCAGAGACGCTTATCTTTCTCATAGAGAAAAAAAACCCAACCCATAATATTTCTTAGTAGTGTCGTTGGAAAAACCAATCGATTTTTTACGACTTTCGACCAGTTTTAAGCGGACACCTAGTCATGCTATTCGATCCTAAAATTAAAAAAAAAAAAAAAAAAAAAACTAAACATTCTAATGTCGTCTTCGTCCTAAAATATTATCACCTGAATCATCTTCGTACTCTCAGAACATTAAAAAGCTAATAGAAAAATTTATTTTTCGTCCTCTTTTCGATGGCCTCTCTTGAAGCAGAGGGACCTTACTTATATGGAATCTGCGCATTAGCTTACGAACAAGACATTTCTGAGTTAGACTGTCAGGGAAATTAAGCAGGGATACAAAGTATTTATAGTCTATGTGGAATGATTCCTTGTTATTCCCTATATGTCTGTATATAACAAATAAAATGATAATTTTTTGAACAATGGGTCATAAATAATTTACTCTGTGCGAGTGCCACAGAAGGAGTTCTTTTTAATAAGCCGAACTGTGAGAGATAAATGATCCATGGGAATAAAATTAACAAATTGACAATGGTTTAGCGTGGTCTCTATTGCTATCGACAACGATACTCGTCATCACAGTGGCCAAAATGTTGTGGATTCTTTCGATGCGTGAAACTTCGCGTGACACGTTGACGCGAGCAACGTTATCTGTACTTTTATCAACAACGGCAATGTGGCCAGTCAGATTGCGAAGTAGCTGCCAGATCTGATAAAATTCAGTATTTAATATTCCACTGAACTTATCTTTCTCTCTAAGCGCTAACCTCTTTTGGCTTGGGTATGTTTTGAAGTTTCTAGCTTCTCATAAGCACTTTAGCTCAAGTCGGTAAAATTACGAGAGCCATAATTTCACAAAGAGTTTTAATTAGCAAATACAAGCTGTTTTCTCGCGCTGTTTTAATCTAGTTTGAAAAAAACAAATGTAAAGAATAGTTCATATGGAGAAATATTGCGTTTCATGCATTTCTTACACATCTTTACTTTGTTCAAGTCTAGTTGAGGAAGATTACAATGAACAGGGTATGAGGTCATAAGGAACACAAAAGGAGATGATTTTCTAAAATTCCATGTATTCATTGACATTATTCTTTACATTTACTGTTTCTGTTTGTAACTTGGGGTAAAGCTTCAGAGATCGTCAAAATAAGCACATTTAGGGGTATAACATATATTATTCGTTATGCTTGATTGCAAAAATTCAAAGTTTCACCTTTTAATAATTAATTATAGTACATGGTGAAATATTCACTGAAAGAAAATGACCATTTACCATTTGTGATGAAAACAATAGCAACGATAAAAGTTTTAAATAAGAAAAAGAGTTTGTTGACCTTAGCTTTTGCAAAGTCTTTTACTTCAGAATTTTTTTCTGAGCCACATCAATTGAAATTCGTTTTTATCCGAAAGCGTTTTACATTTTGAAAATTTTAATCCACCCAAAAACGCATGAAAACGGAAACGAATTAAACATTGGAATTTTTCCCCCCAAAAAATATAACCTCTAGTGCTTATATGGCGGAATCGTCAGAGTTTTATTTTCCTGGAGTTCAAGGAAAAAGAATATTACAGAAAGGTTACAAAACAAATGGTCTGGCCTATATGTGGTTAATCAGTAGGAAGACGATACGATAAACAGTCCATTTTTTAGCAAGAAGAATTTCAAAATCCGAATGGACAGAAGTTTTAGCTCATGAATTGATGTCCATTAAAATTTTCGAATCTCTAAGACCTCCCTGTTTTCTGTAAATAATAGTTTTACTCAACATTACTCAATTATATTATATTGTATTCGTTATATTTCGGGACATTTTGGTTCTAACCTTTCGGCGGCGTTTCCTAAGTTTCAAATTTTTACAAGAATTTATTCAGATCAATTTCATTAAACAATCATAAATACGTAATAAAATCTATCTTTCGGAAGAGAAAGAAATACTTTGGCAATAATGGATGGCAATGAATAGGAGACACTCAGACCTTAGTAACTTGGGGAGAGAAAATCAAATGGAGGAATTTTGTTTAAAAGGTTTTTGTTGCTCATGAGTTATCTTTTGCAATTTCTATTTGTCTCTAAACCCATTAGATTCGTAAAAATGAATCAAGGTGTTAGCTGTAACAAACGTAATGAGTATAAAAAACTTTGAGAAACACTTCATATCGTCGTAGCTTTTCACTATAGGTGGTTTAGGAGCGTTTGAATTCAGCTCTGTCTCTATGCATCAAAATAATAGAGTATTCATTCAAATCATTTTATGAAGAAGAAACAAAGATATCTCTAAAAATGCGGAATATAAGGAGAACGTCTCGGTTATCATGGTTTTTAATGAAAACAACTATGCATGATTTTTGATACAACGAGCTTAACTACCAGTAATATATTCCTTCATTTACGCTTGAGTCTTTAACTTTCAAGAGAACGAAGTCATCATCAAGCGAGTATGAAAATTCTTTTTTTATTTTCTGTTATCGTTTCCTTTATTTGAGAAATACCCTATAACTAAGAAATATCTTTGCGAAACTTGAGGCACCTGTTTCGAACAGACTACTTTGAAAATTTTAAAATGGGATTTAGTCCACAGCGAAAAATTATATTGCAAACAGAAACTTAAGCAATTGTATTGTAGAGACGTTTGTCTCCGTATTATGCCCCCTGGGTGGTATTGCGAAAACTTAGACGCACTAGGTTGATATGCTATTAACTACTTAGCGTGTCCAAGGAAACAAAAAAAAAAAAAAAACTCCTGCAGGGCTAGGTAAGCCCGTGAGAGGTCCTTTAGAAAGAAAAAATTGCCTAAACTAACTCAGCATACAGTAACTCATTTGAAAGTAATTCACCAGATCTAGAAAGGAAGTCAAGAACATAAGGTGTGTGGAATTTAAAATAAAAAGGAAAAAAGAAAAAAGTCGTTTAAGGAAGGTTTCAATTAATTTCAACCAAAACATAGTTTTTTCCTTGTTACGAAAACACTTTTAGTAGCAAGAATTTTACGTCTGTATTTCATGTAAGTCCACGCGATTCCAGTACAAGAATTGCAAGAATTTCATCCACTTGATTCTTTTTTTCAGAGACGCATACGTTTTTCATAGAGAAAAGACCCAACATTTCCTAATGACGTCGATGGAAAAACCCATCGATTTTGCATGATTTTTGACTCGTTTTGAGCAGACGCCTGGTAAAAAGGGGTGAAAAATTCTAATATTTCTTTCTTCCTCAATTAATGCCATCTGAATTATCTTTATACCCTCGGAACATCAAGAAAATAATTGAAAAATTACCTTTTCGTCTTCTGTTCGATAGCCTCTCTGGGAGCAGAGGAGCCTTACGTGCAATCTATGCAATAGCTTGCGAACAGAACATTCCAACATTTCTTGAACTGAATTAGCCTGTAAAGGAGATTAAGCAAGGAAACAAAGGATTTATAGTCGATGTGGAATACTCCTTTGTTATTTCTTTAATATCTGTGTTTAATTTATAACAAATAAAATAAAGAAGTTTTGAACAATGGGTCATTAATGATTTACTCAGTACGAGTACCACAGAAGCAGTTTTGTTTAGTAAGCCGAAAAGTGAGCGATAAATGATCCATAAGAATAAAACTAACAAATTGACAGAGGTTTAACGTAATCTCTTCTCTTACCGTGACAACGATATTCGCCATCACAGTGCCCAAAATGTGTTGGATTCGTTCGATGACAGAAAATTTACGTGACACGTTGACGAAAGCAGCGTTGTCTGTACTCTTATCAACAACGGCAAAGTGGTCAATCAGATTGCGAAATTGCCGCCAGTTTAAGTAAAACTCAGTACCTAATATTCCTATGAAGTTATCTTTCTCTCCAAGGGCTAACATCTTTCGACTTAGTTATGTTTGAGGTTGGAAAAATCGGTCACTATCAAGAAAATGGGAATTAATCTTCCTTGTTTTTCTTTTTCAAGCTTGTAACCAGCACCTTAGCTCAAGTCAGTAAAATGACTAGGGTTACGTTTGTCAAATACTTTCATTCAGCAAATACAGGCTGTTTTCTGTGGCTGTTTAAATTTGGTTTGCAAAAAAAAATTTTAAGGAAAGATTCAAATTGGGAAAGAATTTCTTACACATATTTCCTTTGTTCAAATCTAGTTGAGGAAGGATACAATGAATAGGGTATGAGGTCATAAGTAGCGCAAAAAGACATGATTTACCTTGACATTATTCCTTTTATTTATTGTTTGCGTTTTCAACTTGGGATAAAGTTTCAGAGATCATCAAAGTAAGCACATTTTGGGGGAAAACATCATACATTATTCACTTAGTCTATCTTTATTGCAAAAATTCAAGTGTTGATCATTTAATAATTAATTAAAGTACATGGTGATATATTCACGGAAATGAAGATACCATTTCAGGCTACTAACATATTTTTGAAAAGCTTCCTCAGCTTAGCTTGTCGAAAGCTTCTTCTTCTCCAATACTTTTTCTGTGCCCTACCACCCAGATTCAGTCGTTTTCGAAACATTCTACTTTTACAACTTGCGGTGAAAAGAATAGCAATTATAAAAGTTTTAAATTAGAAAGAAAAATGATTGTTTATCTTAGCTTTTGCAATGTTTTTTCTTTTATCTTCTTTTTCCTGAGTCACATCAACTCAAACTCGTTTTTGCTCGAAAACGTTTTATGTTTTAAAACTTTTAATCGACAAAGAAAACGCACGAAAATGCATATGTAAACGGACACGAAATAAAAAATTGCAAACGTTTCTTTAAAGTTTTTTTTTTTCCTCAAAAAAGAAAATATAACCTCTTGTGCAGGCATATTGCGGAATTGTCACAATTCTATTTTGCTGTTGTTAAAGGAGACATAGTATTACAGAAGGGTTACAAAATAAATAGTGTGGCTCCTAAGTGGTTCAGTATAATTCGACCGAAGACTAACCATAGGAAGACGAGACGATAAACTATCTAATTTTTTGAGCAGATGGATTTCAAAATCCGAGTGGATAGAAGTTTTAGCCCATCAATTGATATCCATGAAAATTGTCAAATCTCTAAGACCACACCGTTTTCTCTAAATACTGGTTTTATTGAACATTACTTATATATACTCTACTCTATTCCTGTGTTTTTTTTAGAATTCTTTTTTTGCCAACCTACGCGAGACGATTTGGAGGCCTAACAAAAACTTTCCTCTCACGTCTGATTTATAGATAGCTGTCGGCGTCTAAAGTTCTTGCAACAGAAAGATGGACATGTATTAGTGGGCCACGTCTTTAAAAATATTTTATTACCAGTCGGAATGCATATGTATAGTCACTGCAGAAACTGGTGTACTATGGAAGACAGATGTAAATCAATCAACATGGGACCCGCAGGAGAAAAAGATAAAGTTTTGTGTCAATTGAGTGACTCTGACCACTTACAACACCCAAATCATCTGAAACCGATGGCAGGTTTCATGTATAGGGGCACGGAGGTAAGAGTTTTATTTTTATCTTATTTTTATTTTTGTTTAGGAGTTTGCTGCTGTTTGTAAGCCTTGTGTACCTGTTAATAGAGTTTCCTCGTTCTTCTGTGCGTCTTCGGCAACTCAGATGAAGCAATTTTATCTCAAAACCTTTTTAAGTGAAGCCTGAGAACACCTGAATCGGCTAAAAATGAAAAAGGGATGAATTAATTTAAAAAATAAAGTTCCTGTATAACAAGCGTTCTGATTGGTTGAGACAACATGTCGTATCAGAGTATGAAGTTTCTCCCCCTTCACTTTTTTTGTTCTCTAGCCGCTTGCGTCGTCCTTTACAACAGAACAGAGCAAAGTCGAGGCTTTTTTATTTGTTACACAAAAAAATGAAAAACTCCAAGCATTCCCCTTATGGATAAGAAGTATAAATCGCTCGCATGAATAGCATCTCTGTTATTTTATGACAAAATAAGGCTAACTATTTTTCCCCATTAGAACAAGTGTTGTTTCAATATGTGCTACAATAATGCGACCTGCTTGGTTGGATTTACGGACAAGGGATACAAGTGTGTGTGTCCACCTGGTTACACGGGAGACCACTGTGAAAAAGGCAAGAGTTACTTTGCACGTACGCTCTTATAATCATGTTAGTTACTACAATTATGCTTCTCTTTTGCATCCATTTTACCATGGTCTCGTATGCTTCCACATGTGTTTTGATGACTTACGAGTCATTTTCATCCAGCTGTGGTTCTTAGAGTACAAATAACGCTCAAGACAGGTTTTCTTGCATTGCGCAAGCAACGAATTGGATTGAGGTTACCAACAAAATGGTGAAAAATTGAAATTATCTTTCTAACGATAGAGAGTTGGAATGGCTGGCGAGTATTAATCCAATTTTTTTAGATAAAGGAAAAGAAGAATAGCAGTTAAACGACATTGAAATCTTATCATCTATTAAAGAAAACAGAAACAGCAGCACGACAACTCGCTCATTGCGTTCCGCTTTGCACTCCCCGTAAATAGATATCCGCGAGATTCCCCCGCACTGAATACACAAATTGGCGCGTTGGATAATAAATCTCTTATTAAACGTTTTGGTGCGTAGTTGTTTGTATTTTAACTTGCCCTACGTGCTCGTCAAAATACTGCACACCTCGTAAAAATACTCACCGATAATACAAAACAAGACCTTTATTAAGATCTAGGTATCACACGTTGTATCCGTTCCCCCTGAAAACCACGTGATCCTCCCAATCTCCCCTCCCCCCTCCGATAGAAAATGACTGGTCTCCAAACATTATTCCACGCGATGCTATTTCAGTGAGCTTTCAGTCCTTTCGTTTATCATACGTCATCCAATCAGAACATACTTGCAAACGCTTTTATCAACTTTTTTCAATTTAGTTATTTACAGAAAGAATTTGTTTCTACAGATGTAAACGAGTGTTCCACGAAAACCCACAACTGTGACATCAACGCTGAGTGCAACAATACCGATGGTTCTTTTAACTGCGGCTGCAAGGTTGGGTTTAATGGCGATGGCAAACAATGCACAGGTAACTATGAAATCTGTCCAACTGAATTGCTCCAAGCATCGAAAACAGTTGGTTTATATTTTCCTAAATTTGACGAGCGTATCAAGAACATCAACGATTTTCATAAGAAAGCTGTTTATAGTAATGTACTGAGGAATCAGAGTCGGCTGCTAATGTGTCATTTATTACGCTTTGCATCAATCGCAGTGTTCATTTCATTACGCGTCTCGTGTCTAGGGTTTAATGGCGATGGCAAGAACTGTACAGGTAACCATCAGGTAACCATGACATTTGTCTATCTAAAGTTTACCCAACATAGAACACAGTAGATTCATAATCCTTGTTTGTTTGTATTAGCCTAAACATGACGAGAGCTTCTCTTTTGCTCTCCAAGGACCGTGTATCCATATCGCGATAATTTGCAATAACACAGACGGGTCCCACTTATATGAATGGAAAACCGAGTTTAGTTTCAGCAAGTGTGAAAAATGATCCGCTCTTTCATTGGAGAAAGTCCTATCCATAATTGAATTATTTCAAAGAAATAAATCAATAATTCAGTGTAATATAAGCGTAATGAGTAGTATGTCGCTCGCACCAATCAGATTGCCGCATTTTTCATGTGTCACAAACCAATCATATTGTTGTGGTGGTGACCTTTTTCATGCGGTATTACAGAGAAAAACAACTCGCATTGCGGTGTTGCGGTGATCTCAAGTCTTACAGTATACGTTAAATGTAATATCAAACCGACGGTTTTCGGTGAAATAAACCTTTTCCGAGTTGCAGTTTATTCTTTAACTCTTTCAAAGCTAGATTTTGATAAAAGCTGATAGTTTCGAAAGAAACTGTTTGGGGCTGCGTCAGTGGGAGTAACGAGATAATTTGGATATATCAACAAAGTTGAAACGGTAAATTGGCCACCGTAACGATTACAAAAGCTGACGTTTCGAGCGTTAGCCCTTCGTCAGAGCGAATACAGGAATTGTGGGTTGTGTGTGCTTTTAATGGCAGAAAATGGAGTTACGTTATTGGTGGGAACATAGCAACGAGAAAAACAAGAATAAATTAGTGGAATGAAAAGCGTTCGTTGATCCCTGTGGGATTTAGACTGCCGGTTTGAAAGATGTGCTTTTGTTTAAGATTTTTACGGCTTTCAGGGCTACCGTGCTACAGTGTAATCTATTGAATAACTTGCACCTATTGCAAAAAGATATACATCGGTGAAACAGGCAGAAGACTAGGTGACCGATTCCGAGAACACATTCGAGACGTGCAAAGGAATGACAAGGACACATCGAAACCAGTCGCTGGACATTTTAATTTACCTAATCATTCTAAGCAACATATGGCAATCTGCGGTCTTTCCTTACACTTAGGACAACTTCTTGCGGCTCAGGTAAAACTTCTGCAAAGCATATGCATAAATCATATTTGATTATCTTGTTTTTGCCTTGTGGTTGCTCATTTTGCAAAGGTTGAAAACACCACCAAGTTATGTTACCTGCTGTTTAAACTCAAAACGTTGCGAAGGTGTTTTGCTGTTTCATTCCTTACCTAACTTTTTGTGCGTGTTTGGCTGACTACTGCCCCTGTTACTTTTGAATGGGGTGGAAAAAATCCGGACCGCCTGTGATTAAGACGCTCCTATAAGCTATCCCTGACGAGTACGACGAAGGAAGCAATTAAACATTTAGCTAACTACTAGTTTATTATCGCTTTTAGAAAATCACTATTGTTAAAATAATAAAAGTGCACTCCAATCGAGATATCAATGCTAATTATTTCAATGTTGTGTTACAAATTGTTTTCTTCTACTGCACTTTGCCTTCCGTTACCTGGAAAAGTGGGGGGAGGGGGGAGTAGGAGGAGAGAAAGAATTTAAAAAATTCCTGTTGGGTAAGTTCCGCAGGCCTCTTAAAACTCTCACCTTATTAGAGTCTATTTTGTGACCAACTATGCACCCCATCACTTTTTGTTATACTTGCAAAAAATTTAAACTGCACATTTTTAATTTTTTAATCCCCAATTATCACAAGTTTCGTAAACCCAATATCTCAAAAATGCTTTTCTTAGTAATGGAATGGTAATAGCTGCTGTCAAACAAAAAAAAAAAAAAAGGGATTGTTCATTTGATGAGTAACATACGCTCTTGCATCGTGCATAACCCATTCCACGAGGAAAGAAAAGGAGTACAACTGTTTACAAAAAGGTTGTCGGAAAAACCGCAAGCCATGTTAAGGTATCCGTTTCTTTGCTTCTAAAAGTTCTTCAATGATTCATTATCTATGTTTAAACGGTACTTTCCCGCTACAATTTGGTGTTTACTTTTTACTCTCCACTATGGACTAGACTTTCTCAGATGAAATGCCATTAACAACGTAAATTTTATGACAATCCTACCTCAATAAAGAAACAAAACTCGCAAAGAACGTTATGCTTCTGTTGGTCAATTTTCTATGCGGTTCTCACGTACTTAGACGTTTATTTATTTACAAAAAAATTTCGCTTTTTGCTTCCTTAGACTTCACCTTATCACGTGTCAATTCCTTTCAAACAAACTGCATTTTATCATGTATTTTACACGCTCAGGGAAAAGGTCAGATAGGTAACAACCAAATAAGGAGCCTACGTTGTTACGCCTTGAAACATGATAGTTGTCTCTTCATTCAATGTATTTTCACTTGTTTGAAGAAGGGAGACCAAAAAATATCTTTGCTCAGTGGTTGTTAGAGATGAAATAGAGTTTTTGGCTTGCTTTCCTTTACAAAATTACATTAAAAATACTTTCTGGGGCAATTAGCTGTAACTGAATAATGAAGACTGTCTCTTATGGAGAGGAACAGCAGTAACGATCGTCGTAGCCTATGAGCAATCGTTGTTTAGTCTCGTCACGCAACGCGGGAGTGAGGGCGTTGCGTGACGAGACCAAATTAGGGTTGTGGAGGAGACTGCAGGAGGCGTGGTACATATGCAAGTTATTTTTGCCAAGAATGCTTATGTTTTGTACCGAGAGCGGAAAATAAGATCAATTTTGTAAAATGTCCATACCGAGTTAAACTTATTGTACACGGTACAAGATAAGGATAAGTTACGTCATAATAATCCTTATATTGTGAGGACGTCGACAGTTAAACCGTAAGCCGGAAGTTCCTCTCATAGCATAAAACAATATATCAATCAAACAGAAAAACAAAAAATAAGCTCGCAGTCAATTTTCAATCAGCTACACCACATAACTACTGTGAGGATTCGATTTAGTGCCCTCCTTGAAATTAGCGCCCCTCTTTAAGAAGCGACCCGTCACATTAGACTTTTTTAATAAGGGCCCCTATTCTAATAAGCGCTCCTATTGAATAGGCATTCGCGTTCCAATAAGCACCCCCACACAGATAAGCTCCCCTATTCTGAATCAGTAATAGCACAGCGGAGTACATGTACATTGAGGTCAAACGTGGTTCGTCTTCCATTAATTGCTCAACTAAAGCCTCAAAACAAAATCAATGGTCTATGTGTCCGTCTTTCAACTGTTATTTTACAGTTCATCCATCTCGTGACGATTGCAGCTTAGCTGATCGTTCTAGACAAGACTTGTCCATGGAAATAATCCGTCATTTTTCATTCTTTTTAATCCTTTTGAAACTAGTAGGTTTGTCTCGCGCATTTCACTGTTTCTCAAGATGGAAATAAGCGCTGCGTACCCATCCCCAGGTTTCCCTGTCCCACCATCATCAAAACAATTTTCTAAACAAATAAAGTAAAGAATCAAAGGGATAAAACAAGATGAATATGCGAACACCCTCGCCAAGATTCAGGTCTGTGCGATGTTTTGTACAGGCAGTATTCGAAAAAAGGTTTCGCTCAAATTTATAAGACTTTGTATAAAGACGCCATGTTGGTTTTACTCTGAGAAACACCAATATGGCGGCCGGAAGCTAACAAAACCATGTCATCGAGTTCTGCTGTACAAAACCTGTAGTCGTCTTCTGAGGGCTCATAAATATCTAAATGACTACAAATTCTCACACAACGACTGTTCAGATTGCGAAATCTCAACAGCTAAGTCAAGGTATCGATTCCTTAGTTAGTGCCAAGGGTCAGTCCCCCTAAGTCTATGGAGGAAGACCTAAAACCTACAACCCCAACTGGCCAGCTATCTAAAGTCATGGAAGGTTTCACAAGAGACTCATTACTTAAGCAGGTTAGGAATAGGCTTGACTGTAAACAATTTTCTATCGGTGGAAAATCAACAATCATGCATTAGTGTATTTCGTACATTTAATACTGATGTTTCTTGATTGTCCTGGAAATTGTATTGGAATATTTATTTGCAGACTTTAGTAAAGGATTTTATCCTGTTGATTATAGTAAGTTACAACTTCAGCTTAAACATCTGGGTGTGAGCAATGTCTTAATTAGTCAAATGGACCTATACTTTCCTTCCCAGCACATCTCAGATTGTTTGAATCGAAGGGGCCTTATCTGCACCCGTCTATCGTCATGGCCGGGTATCCCCAAAGGGATAAAGCTAGCCCCTATCCTTTTTGCTGCCTTGGTTAACAAGCTGGCTGACAATTGGCATCTGCGCACTAAGTATGTGGATGACACAACTGTGATTGAGTGAATATCCAGAATTAGCCCAAGGTACCTCTTGTTTGTTGTTTAGAACATTATGGTTCTGCTACTAGCCGAGGTATGCGCTTAAATCCCAAGAAGTGCAAAGGAATGATTGTCAACTTTCTTGAATACCAACCTATGGTTCCAGATACCCTTAAGATACTAGGTAATGACATACGGAAAGAGTCTCAAGCTCCAAGGGACATATATATCTAATGACCTACAGTGGAATCAGCATGTTGAGTATATTGTTTGAAGGGCTTATAAGAGTGCACATGCCTCAAGATTACTTAAGAAGTCAGAGCCCCATCATACCGACCTAGTGTAGATACATTAAACAACAACAAACATATGAAACATATGTGTGAACTGCGGTTATGAGACGTATATGAGCACGATCCTTCGCAGTAAAGCACTATTTGAGCAATAGTGAAAATCAGACCTGAAAAAAATTTCAGGCCTGTACGGGATTCGAACCACTGACCTCTGCGATACTAGTGCAGCGCTCTACCAATTGAGCTAACAAGCCAACTGGGAGCAGGCCATCAAATTAATTCGACATAAACCCGTAGATGATAAATCAAACAACAACAAACATATGAAACATATGTGTGAACTGCGGTTCACACATATGTTTGTTGTTGTTTGATTTATCATCTACGGGTTTATGTCGAATTAATTTGATGGCCTGCTCCCAGTTGGCTTGTTAGCTCACTTGGTAGAGCGCTGCACTAGTATCGCAGAGGTCAGTGGTTCGAATCCCGTACAGGCCTGAAATTTTTTTCAGGTCTGATTTTCACTATTGCTCAAATAGTGCTTTACTGCGAAGGATCGTGCTCATATATGTAGATACATTGTTCATTAATCAGATCTCTTGTTGAATACGCATCACCCGGGTAGGCAGGTCTGCCTGACTATCTATCGGATCTTATTGAAGCCGTTCAGAGGAAGGCATTGAAGATTATCTTTCCAGATAATGGCTATGAGAAATCAATTGTTTTGTCTACCCTCCCATCCCTAAGTAAGCGTAGGGATCTTGCCTGCATCAGGTTTTTTAAGGACATTCCTAATACTGAACTTTCAGTGTCTATCTACATGGTGGAAGTAGTTCCTCATGGTTACAATCTTCGGTCAGGAGATTGCCTCCTTGTAAAGAGACCTAGAGTTAGGACAGATAGATTCACCGCTTTCTGTACTAATTAATTTTTTCTCCATAAGAGTTAACCCTAGAGGGAATATTTATGAAAACTTTTTTAATGTAATGAGATTTTTGTGCATGCTGTTGAAACATGATTTATTAAGGGTTATTTATTACATCGCACGCAGTGCCCGTGGGCAAGAGGAAGCAAATCCTGTGTTCTGATTGGCTACCCAAGCAGGCAATATGGGCCCTCTTGCCCGCTGAGGATTGTCCGCATTAATCCCGCACATGAAAAAAATAGAATAAGAACTACATTCGTAACTCTTGGACAATTTCGGCGACGGAAAGGCAAAAAGCGGCAGAAGATATTCAAAACAAAGAAAATAGAAACGAATCTCGTGATTTTGTTGTCCAACAAACACAGTTGGCTTTCTTTCCCAGCTCTCGAAGGAAAAAAATCATTCTAAACTATATTATATGGCTGTGTCTCACGAGGACTGCGAACTACCGAATTCACGAATTTGATTGGCTGAAGTCAGTTTTGAAAGCGGTCTAGATTTTCCCATCTAGACCGGCATCTTGACCGGCCTAGAAAAAAAAAAAGGTAAAAAGAATATAAAGAAATTGGCATATAAGACACAGCTATATAATAAACATCACTGCGTTCGGTCTGTACTGGCAACCTCGGTCAAGATTCTCCCATACAGACCTCCCGCTCGGTTAATAAGAACTAATTAATAAAGCGAGATATTTTTCAATATAATAAATCCTTTATTAACGAAGCTTGTTCGGTCATGATGGTTGAATATTAGTCTCGATCTCTGCCTGTAAAAGAGTTGATTAAACATATCCATCTCTCTATCTATTCATGTTAGGAAGTAGCCGATACCGTTGAATAGTGCTCAATACACATGTGCAGAGCTCAATACAATAGGTAGCGATCAAACAAGACGACACATGGTTTCTGTTACTCAGAGTGTCGTGTTTACGCACTCATCAGACTATCTATCTATCTATCTATCTATCTATCTATCTATCTATCTATCTATCTGTCTGTCTATCTTTTCTTCAACCTACCTGCTAATATGTTAATATCGTGTCAAGAAAAACCCGATCAAACTGAAAATTTGTAAAAAGATAAGAGTTCAACTGTTCTATTAAATCTCATATAGACTGATAATTCTTTATTTCTATATTTGATGACGTCACGTGAAAACCAAGAGTTAAATCTCCCGGTACTTTCGACACCCTTGATGTGTCGAAAGTACCTTAGCGCCCCGGACGCTAAATCAGAATTGTACGGTTTGCTCAATTCTCGACTTTTGTCATGCAGAATGGCTGGACATCATCAGTTATTCGTCTATAATTCAAACGTAACAAGGGAAAGTTTAAAGAAGTAGAAAGACTTCCGTAACCTTTGGAAATGACGAAAAAAACGAAGAGTTCTAGTTGGCGGCCTATTTCAAAAGCGATCTGTTTTCACAACGAACTTAAGGGACCCACACAACATTTCAACCACAATCATATGTGATGCTTGATATTCTTTCGGGGAAAAATATTGCGTGACGAGTGGGTACATGTCCATTGAGAGACAATGCATTGAATAAATTATGGAATGAAAAAATGAATATTGAATAACTTAGTAATTGCATTAATGGTGAGTAATTTTAAGGATCAATCTACAAGATTTTAACTTTTCCATGTCCTTTTTGTAGATGCAAATTTACCTCCAATGAAAGGAAAAAACTATAATAATTGTGTTTATAACGATGTAGATAACTTAACTCTTCCCTTTCAGCTTTCAAAGCCGTTTTTACAAACCTCAACACCAGTGGAAGAATTGGTCTAACAACGCTCTAATTAGCTTATAATTTATGAAAAAGAAATGGATGGTTGATAGAGATGGCTCAGACTGACGTCATTGTTGGCGAAAATTTTCCATCGAGTTTACCCACGAAGTTTCCAAATTTTCAAGATTGTTTTCTGTTTAACCTTTTAGAGCTCTATTTGAAAAGAAAATGTGCTAAAACGATAATCGTTTCTAAAAACAATAAGCATGTAACTCTTCAAAGCGACGGTAATAGTTTTGGAGTCGACGATACTTTATATGCCAAACGCGATGCGTGAATGTGGCTGAAAACAAAACTGAGCTTTTCGCTTGGACTGAGGCTTCGCGACGTTGGGGTGAATGTTATTCTGAAGAGCTGCTGCATGTATGTCCCAAAAGTGTTGTTCAATAGATGATTTTCCTTTGTAATCGTACAATTTTTCAGATTTTCAACACAAAGCGACGCAATTTCTGATCATCAATCCTAGTAACCAACAATTCAAGGAGGTAAATCTATCACAGGGGACTCGTAAATTTAGGAAATTTCCTCTTAGTTTTCTGAACGGTCGGTATTATTTTTAGTGTTGCATTGATAACTCCTCGCGCTCCCGGCTGCGCTTCGAGCAACTCCTCTCTTGTGCTCTCCAAACTTTCCGAGTGCACTATAACTCGAAATATGCATCGGAGGCACATAAATCTTTAGTAAATCTCGGATAAAATATGAATATCCCGAGATAAATAAAAACAGGTGCGGTGCGCTGAAATATACATATGTGAAAAATAGAACTTGCTGCGTATTTATATAAGATAATGTCAAAAAATTAAACTATGTAGTTTTAATCTATAAATAATGAACAACATCTAGGTTACTTCTCACATAAACAGCAATTCTGCCTTTTTCCCTCAAAACCACTCTTGACCAGTTCCTGTCCCGTCTTAATATGTTTTAGATAGGTATGCTGACAATAGATTAAGGTTTATCTGGCTCAAGGTGTGTTTTGGAGGCGACGCGAACATCAATAGTCGTTCTTCCTTAAATGATCTTCGAGTGTACAGCCGCTCTAAACCGGTTTTTTGTTTTAGTTGGGCTACAAATGTTCGTAAATAAAAATTTTGAAATAGTAAACTCGCATTTCGGGTTTTGCTGACTTGCCGATGAGGTCGATTGTGTGGTGTTTAATATAAGGCAGCGGTCTCGCTGTATATGCTTAGCCGGGGTGTTTGGATGTCTCTGAGTGATGACAAATGGTATCCGAAAAGCTTTCGTGCTTTTAGAATTAATGCGTCTTTATCCACCTCAGTTTCTCGAGATTTTCAGAAAGCCATGTAATTTCAGTAAAAATATAACGTGTCGTAATTTGGTCGGCAAGCTCGAGCTCGTGATCGAGGGTCGTCTGGGAGGGTCTCAATAGGGGGGAGAAGGTGATGTTGACGGTTGACGGTTAAATCTATGATTTTTAATGGGGATACGCGCGCCATTATATATATGTGAAAAATAGAACTTGCTGCGTGTTTATAAAAGATCATATCTAAATATCAAACTAATTGCAGACAGTTCTCTTTTGGCCTTCTGGGCCTCATCAGTGCAGTGCTGATGCTAGGATGGAGGAGAACCGAGACGGTCACCCCAAACGACTCAACCATTGTGGTATCGTCTAAGCCATGCCAGAGTGCTCAAACTAGAGTAAACTAGCGAGCATGCGCTAGATAATTTTCAAACTATGTAGTTGTAATCTATAAACATCAGCAACATCTAGGTTACTTCTCACATAAACAGCAATTCCGCCTTTTTTCCTGAAAACCACTCCTGACCAGTTCCTGTCCCCTCTGAATATGTTGTAGATAGGTATGTTGACTGTTGGTTCAGGTTTATCTGGCTCCAGGTGTGTATGTGATGAGTGGGAAACTACGAAACAGGTCTGTAGGGATGTATACGTAGTTGATTTTTTTCTGCCTACCACACATTATACCCGCCCTACTATTTGTGTCGAGCACTGTTTCTCGGACACCAAGTTTAATCTCACTACATACATACATACATACATACATACATACATACATGATAGACAGCTTTATTAGGAAGTAAAATCATTGCAGCTTCCGGGCCGGCTGAAATACGACTTACTTTACAATGGGAATAAATTATCTCTTACTCTAAGATAACTACAATAAGAGCCACAAAGTGTAATCTACAATAAAATACAATAAGAGAAGTATCAAAAACCAAAATACAACTAATTAAGATAGCTGCTAATAATTAAAACTGTTCGCCATGATAAATGTGTTTTTGAACCTAGTTGTCTTACAAATCGGTAGCTTGAAGTATCTCTGGCTGCGGGTGCGATAGGTGGACTCGTTGCGTGGAGGCAGCAGATCATGAAGCTTGTGGTTTTCGTCCCTTACAACCTGATGAAACAGAGCATCACACAAGATCTCCCTCCTCTCGTACAGTGACGCAATGTCAAGAGCTACTAGAGCCTCAGCGTAGGATAAGTCAGGTTGAATCATCCGCAACGCGCGTTTTTGCAACTTTTCCATTTCATTGGACAGATATTGCGGCAAAGTGATGAAAAACTGGGCACGCATATTCTAATACAGGGCGTATACATGTTGTATAGAAAAGTAGCTTATCCTCAGATGGAACTATAGCGCGCTTTAGCTGTTTTAGGAAGTACAGACGCTTCGTAGCCTTTTTACAGATAGATCCTACATGTGCGTTCCATCTGAGGTTGTCCGAGACTATCCCTCTTAACAACCTTGCGGATGAAACAACTTCGATTTGCTTGTCATTGATAGTAATATGATCAAACAGACTACCTGATCTGGAGAATGATATTTTTACATTTAGACTCATTGAATTGGAAACCATCAACTTCTGACTGTCTTACAAGTTCATTTACACGTAATTGCATGTAGGTAGACTCATTCTTCAATACTGATTCAGCAAGAGTGGTGTCATCAACGTATTTCCAAATAATTGTGTCTGCTACATAAAGATTATTTATCATGATAAGGAACAGCCAGGGGCCCAATTTCGTCCCCTGTGGCACTCCTGCAGGAACAGCTTCCCACTCCGAGAAGCAATCGCGGCTCAGTTTTATCCTTTGCTTACGGTTCGTTAAAAAGTCCATGATCCAGCACAAAATCGGCCTTGGAATATCGTAGGACATACATACATACATTTTATTGAACACATCCCCATCTGGGGCTTTTCAGTGAACAATTACATAATTTACAAACTTGGTACCACCCATTCAAAAAGATATATAAGGAGTCGCGATAAGTTATTAAAGGCCTTTTTCAGTGAGTCAGTGTTGCTACGAGGAGCCCAGAGGAGCGAGAGCCGGATAGAGTTGCTGGAATTATTTTACTGGAATCGTCAGCCGTGTGGAAGGCTGCCTTGGAAAAGTGTTGTGGATGTTAATACGCGGCGAGGATCTTTAAAGAGAACCGTGAGTTGTGCAGTAGTGCACCGAGATTGAGGTCATAGTATTTATAGAGGGCTCTAAGTTAAGAGGATAGTTATTGTATAGGTACTAATGTCGCTCCGTCGCTAAGTTTAGAGGATAGTTATTGTATAGGTATTAATGTCACTCCGTAGCTAAGTTTAGGGGATAGTTATTGTATAGGTATTAATATCACTCCGTAGCTAAGTTTAGAGGATAGTTATTGTATAGGTATTAATGTCGCTCCGTAGCTAAGTTAAGAGGATAGTTATTGTATAGGTATTAATATCGCTCCGTAGCTAAGTCTAGAGGATACTTATTGTATAGGTATTAATATCGCTCCGTAGCTAAGTTTAGAGGATAGTTATTGTATAGGTATTAATATCGCTCCGTAGCTAAGTTAAGAGAATAGTTATTGTATTGGTATTAATATCGCTCCGTAGCTAAGTTAAGAGGATAGTTGTTGTATAGGTATTAATGTCGCTCCATTGCTAAGTGAAGAGGATAGTTATTGTATAGGTATCAATATCGCTCCTTAGGTAAGTTAGGAGGATAGTTATTGTATTAGTTATTGGTAACGCTTCGTAGTTAGTACGTCAGTCAATAAAGTAGTTGAGTTAGTACGAGTTGTATCTTTCTGGCGGTTGAGAAAATACCGTAACACTACCTGTCATCAAATGATTTACGAATCGTGGAGCAAAATTTTGTTCTTTTATTTTTAGTTGCATTACATAATTTTTGTGTGGAGTTAAGTCAAGTTTGCATTTTTTTTTAATCACAGTTACATTTTCATTCTGTAATCATTGCTAGCATCACATCACGCACGTCTCGCGTATTTTTTTTTTGTCTTAGAAGACGCGTGTCCTTTCGTGATAATGTGCTTGTTAATTAATTTGATTTAAGATTTTTTTTACCTGCGGATTTCTCGTTTCAGTGTAAATTAAATGATATAGATCATTTGACGCGGGTGCTTTCATTGATATTTGACACACATTAACCCTTCTCCATCAAGCCGCGTATACATCATTTAAATTTGCACGACTACTGCTGTAATTTGTTTCCTGTTGAAATTAACAGACATCATTATGTAACTGTGTACATTGCAAGGCTGTCTGATGTGACACCTATTGCAGCCTAAAACACCCACCATGATTCCCGATTTCCATTTCAGTGAACCGTTTATATAATAACAAATCCCAAAAATCCAGCATTCTGCTCCAAGAGCAACACTGAAAAAGTGTTTACCTTTTAAGATCAAAACTTGCTCAAAAAATCAAAAGTTTGCATTCAAAACAAACCTCAGGGCCAAATATTGCTGTTTGGCTGGAAAATGCCCTCTCACTTTATCCGCTAGCCCTTGTTCATCTGTTTGACGAAAGCTAGTGTCGCAAACACGACCTTTGCCTCGTTTATGAGGTCATTTTACCTCGATCGCCGGTACAGACCGAACGCAGTGAGGTCTGTACTGGCAACCTCGGTCAAGATTCTCCCATACAGACCTCCCGCTCGGTTAATAAGAACTAATTAATAAAGCGAGATCTTTTTCAACCTAGTAAATTCTTTATTAACCAAGCTTGTTCGGTCAAGATGGCTGGATATTAGTCTCGATCTATGCCTTTAAAAGAGTTGATTAAACATATCAATCTATCTATCTATTCATGTGAGAAAGTGGCCGATACCGTTGGATAGTGCGCAATACACACGTGCAGAGCTCAATACAGTAGGTAGCGAACAAACAAGATGACACATGGCTTCTGTTACTCAGATCGAGAGTTTCGTGCTTACGCACTCCTCAGACTATTTATCTATCTATCTATCTATCTATCTATCTATCTCTCTATCTGTCTGTCTATCTGTCTCTCTTTTCTTCAACCTACATGCTAGTATGTTAATATCGTGTCAAGCAATAGCTTGGAAATTCAACCTTGCTTTATCACAAAAAGAAAAACCCGATCAAGCTGAAAATTTGTAAAAAGATAAGAATTCAACTGTTCTACTAACTTAGTAAACTTAAATCTCATATAGATTAATAATTCCTTATTTCTAAATTTGATGACGTCAAGTGAAGTCCAAGAATTAAATCCCCTGATTCAAAAAAAGTGCCCTCCCTTGATGTGTCGAAAGGACATTAGCGCCCCGGACGCTAAATGAAAATTTTACGGTTTGCTCAATTCTCGACTTTTGTCACGCAGAATGGCTGGAAATCACCAGTTATTCGTCTACAATTCAAACTTAAGAAGGGAAAGTTTAATAAAGTATAAAGACTTCCGTAACCTTTGGAAATGATGAAAAAATCGGACAGTTTTAGTTGACGGCCTATTTCAAAAGCGATCTGTTTTCACAACGAACTTAAGGGACCCACACAACATTTCAACCACAATCATATGTGATGCCTGATATTCTTTCGGGGAAAAATATTTCGTGACAATCGAGTGGGTACACGTCCATTGAGAGACAATGAATTGAATAAATGATCGAATAAAAAAGAAAATGAATATTAAATAATTTAATAATTGTATTAATGGTGAGTAGTTTTAAGGATCAATCTACAAAATTTTAACTTTTCCATTTCCCTTTTGTAGATGCAAATTTACATCCAATGAAAGGAAAAAACTATAACAATTATGGTTATAACGATGTAAATAACTTAACTCTTCCCTTTCAGCTTTCAAGGCCGTTTTTACAAACCTCAACGCCAGTGGAAGAATTGGTCCAACAACGCTGGGCAGTCACTACACAGAGCAGGATCATGACGGGCAAGTCACACTGTCCAGCGGAGTTCAACAGTGGACTGTGCCGTACACTGGTGACTACAGAATAAAAGCAATAGCAGCTGCAGGAGGGTACGATATACACACTAACAGTACTCAGTACCGAGGAAGAGGAGCAAAAATGATTGGAACGTTCCGCTTAAACAAGGGTGAAGTCATTCAGATACTTGTTGGTCAAGAAGGAGGAATAAACACGCGCGAGTACTCTTCTGGAGGTGGTGGAGGAACGTTTGTGGTGAGAGGAGCCAACACACCTTTGATAATAGCTGGAGGTGGAGGAGGGACAGAATATGCTGAGTCACGACATGAAGGATGTGACGCCAGCAAAAACTCAACAGGGAATCCTGGATACAACTCATGGTCAGGGGGGAGCAATGGACATGGTGCACAGACTGCTGATGATGGTTTTTCAGGTAAGGGTATATCGTGATGATTCCTTACATCTCAGCTGTTCATTTAATGTTATATCATAATCATATTATAACGTGCGCTCTAATTGGCTTATAATTTATGAAAAAGAAATGGATGGTTGATAGAGATTGTTCAGGTTGACTTCATTGGCGGCGAAAAGTTCCTATCGAGTTTACCCGCGAGGTTTCAAAACTTTCGAGATTGTTTTCCCTTTAACCGTGTAGAGCTCTATTTGAAAAGAAAATGTGCTAAAATGATAATCGTTTCGAAAAGCAATGAGCATGTAGCTCTTTAAGGAGACGGAATTTGTTTTGGAGTCGACGATACTTTATTTACCAAAGGCGGTGCGTGAACGTGGCTGAAAACAAAAACTGAGTGTTTTTTTTTTAATTCAACCGAGGCTTCGCGACGTTGGGGGGAATGTTATTTTATTTATTTATTTATTTAGTTATAGACTTCGCAAAAAAAAATTTGGCAGGAGAGATCTCACAGAACTAATGTTCCAGTAACAAGACTCCTAAACAAGCAGAAAACAAAAATTGCAATCGAGTAGTAGAAATTATATGATTAGAAACAGGTAATTAACAACAGAGTTTGGCTAGTAATGCAGAGACTCCTAAAAAAAAGCAAAAAAAAAAAAAAAAAAAAAAGAAATTGCAATCGAGTAGTAGGAATTATATGATTAGAAACAGGTAATTAACAACAGAGTTTGGCTAGTAATGCAGTTAGTGGTCTGCTCATATGACATTTTATGCAGACACTTTTGAAAGTTTAAGGAACTGCAGGATCATACACAGTTGAAGTTTAGATCTAAGTAATGTTTCTTCAAATTACACTGGGCGAAAAATCAGATTTGACGTCAGACAAATGCAGTCCAAATGTGGTTCAAATGTGATGTTTGTCATATTTGTCAGTATTTGACTTGAAGACAAATATGACAGTTGTCCTAAAGATAAATAGGATACATATGATGCACGATCCTCGCAGTAGATAGCGCTATTTAAGCAATAGCGAAAATCAGACCTGAAAAAAATCAGGCCTGTACGAGACTCGAACCACTGACCTCTGCGATACTAGTGCAGCGCTCTACCAATTGAGCTAACAAGCCAACTGGGAGCAGGCCGTTAAGTTGATTCGTAATAAACCCGTGAAAGTGATAAATGAGATACAATGAAATATATGAAGTTCATATATTTTGTACTGCGGTATTAAAAAAATCAGTTAGCTCAATTGGTAGAGCGCTGCACTAGTATCGCAGAGGTAAGTGGTTCGAGTCCCGTACAGGCCTGATTTCTTTTCAGGTCTGATTTTCGCTATTGCTTAAATAGCGCTATCTACTGCGAGGATCGTGCATCATATGTATCTAATACCGCAGTACAAAATATATGAACTTCATATATTTCATTGTATCTCATTTATCACTTTCACGGGTTTATTACGAATCAACTTAACGGCCTGCTCCCAGTTGGCTTGTTAGCTCAATTGGTAGAGCGCTGCACTAGTATCGCAGAGGTCAGTGGTTCGAGTCTCGTACAGGCCTGATTTTTTTTCAGGTCTGATTTTCGCTATTGCTTAAATAGCGCTATCGACTGCGAGGATCGTGCATCATATGTATCTAATACCGCGGTACAAAATATATGAACTTCATATATTTCATTGTATCTCATAAATAGGATAATTGTGCATTTGCTTTTGGGTGTAAATATGGACAAATGTGGTGTAAATCTGAATTAAATATCATGATTTGTCCTGCTCTAAACAAGGGCAAATGCGTTAAAGATGACATTTGTAAGAACAAATTCAGGACAGATGTATAGAGCAAATATCATCTTTGTCATGGAATAATCCAAAATTCTCTTCCCCTCCATTGACCCTGTTGTCAATTTGCACAAAATGGCTTTTTCCACATGTTATTTCAGTATTAGGGTTGCAAGTACCCAATAATACACTGCATTTAATAAAATATCAGAAATTTCATTGTTTCAGTGGTAGTTTAAAATAAAATCGCATTTTACTTTGATTAATGCAATCCTCTCATGTCCAATCATCTCACACCCACAGTCCTGACTAAAATCAACACACATAAATGTATAGTAAATGGAAAATTTATTTAACACTTCTCCTTTTCTGTACAAATAACACCATTTCTGACAAAGAAAATTAACATTTAATAAATAAAAATATTTAATCAGCCCCTGTACACTTGTTTATATATACCATATATGTGATACAGAATATAACCTCAATAATGGGGAAAAGCTACAAGGTAAGTCTAAAATATAACATCATTGATTTTAAGTCTTTACAAGACTCGTGCCAGCAGGACATTCTCAACAAAACATTTTCACATGAACTGTACTTAGTGTGTTATGATTCATAAAGAGAAGTTACTTCCAAAAAAACTCCTACTTAGGCATTGCCTGCCCTATTAGTTATTTTTATAAAGCATTAAAAGTACCGAACATCGCAACATACCAATTAGTCTTTGATCACATTACCAACACAGCTAATCCTACAAATTACAGTCAAACTGCTGGTATTTTTTTTTCACAGGAACTTATCAACATTGTGTTGCAATGTTCCAATATTGATTGACAGTTTGCTGCATGAAATTAGCAACAGACTCACTTCATTGGAATTTAACTAAAAAAGTCATATTTAACATGACTACTTTTGAAGTGTGATTTCCTGACAATGGCAATTTGAATGCTAAATTCTTGCAGTCTGTTACCTTGATAAACAGGCAAACATTGAGCAATTTTATTTTGTTTCTTAGAAACAGATCAGCAATCACCTTGTTTTATATGGGAAAATGGAACTTGAGAATAATTCACAAACTATTCTAGCAAATTTGAAGTGAAAGTTGCAAGTTGCATTCAGCAAGCTGTCAATCAATATTTTCACATCACAATGCAATATTATAGAGTTCCCATCGGGAGGCAACCAGTTTGACTATAAATTTCTATAGTCAAACGTTAACCAGATGTTCTTTTGATGGCAACCTTGCAAACTTCTGCCTCAACATTGGTATTTGATGACAGTCTGAGTCGAGCAAGCTGCAACCTATGTGAGCAGATTGAAACTTTCAATTTGAATTTGCTGGAGTAAGTTCTCAAGCTCTGGATTTCATTTTGCCATATAAAGTCAGGTAAGACATACTCAGTTTGAAATAAACAGAATGATGTTGCCTAATATTTGCTGTTAATCAACAGACTGCAATGAAATAGTGACAGGCTTAGCTCCAAATTGCCAAATTGTGAATTTCCCTTAAAAAATTCAAATCTGTCATGCAAGGTTATGGCTTACACTTTTAATTTTGAAGCACAATTCCTGGTTTTGCTAATTGAACTAAGCACGTCACTTATTTCTCACAGTCTCTCGATAAACAGGCTGGCAACGGCTGACTGAATTTACTGTTTCTTTGAAACAGAGCTGGTATTACCTTGTTTTATACTGCAAAATGAAAACGGGAACTTGAAAACTTGCTTCAGCAAATTTGATAGTGAAAGTTGCAACTTGCTTGTACAGCTTGAAACTTGCTTGACTCAAACTGTCAATCAAATACCAATGATGAGGCAAAAGTTTGCAATCAAAAATATATCCAGTTTGACTGTAAGCATCTGAGGCTTTATTTTTGGCTAGAAAATTAACTTTCAAGCTATCAAATTCAAATTTTTTTACAACAATCACCACAGTTGCTAATTATTTTCCTTATAGTGTTGTTGACACTAAAGTTTTGAAACTGATGCAAGTGACAACACACCTGATCAAAACAAAAAAATTATTGGTCATGTGATAAAAATTTTTAGTCATTTCTGTTTAGGATAAGCAAACCATTATTCACTCACATTGTGTCCCCTTTGATTCCTCGTAGAATTTATTACACTTTTATCCTGCTTGTTTGCCACTTGGGTAAATTCCTCATTCCTCACGTGAGTTAACAACTCCTCTGAGTTTTGCTCTGAGGGTTTTAAAGTAAGTCTTAAAGACACCTGTGACAAAAGCAATTCAAAATATCACAAATCTTGATCATTGTCCAGAATAAAATAAAAATACCTCTGAAAAATAATATTACTGAAAAGGTCAGAATGTTGCACTCATTTTCCTTCTTTGATATTGGATAAATGGACTCAACAAAGGAATCTTCAAAAGTGATCAAAGTACATGCAAATTAATGTAAACACCTTAATTTTCACTTTCTTTGTCAATCATATCAACAATGGCTAAACTTAACAGAATAGCTGGGTTAAGTTAATGGCTAGAGAGGCGCTATGGAAGTAAAGTGTCTTGCCCAAGAACACACAATACAACACACTGGTCCAGGCAATGCTCAAACCCAAATGTCTGATCCACAGTGTAATGTGCTAGCTATTAAGCCACCAAATATTATAGTCACAATTATATAAAATCAATCTATACTTACACTCTAATATGACAGGATCAGCCTCTTTGAAAGCTGATGTTGCTCTGACACCTCTTTCGATTGCTTGGGTAACCTCAAGGTTGGTGTCATCATTAAAACTGAAAAGCAAAATGAGGGTAAGCTTTTAAGTACTTGGGTTGATGTATGCTGTAGCTCAAATTAATAGAAACACTCAAGACATATCTTGTTCAGTAGAAGTTCGGGAGAACCAAAAAAGTTGCTAAACACTGGCCAATGGCTCATGTTCCCACAGCATTTCTTATTCTCCCAACTTACCTATGACAGTTCAACTATCATGCACCAATTGACCAGGGCTTTATGAAAACACAAAATCATAGATATCCCTGATCATCTCAGATGGTCAGGGATAAATCGGGAGCACTTCTATTTACCTGATGGCTGCCAGATTTCTGCAATCATTCCCAACATATCAAAACATAAATTGGCAAAATCTGAGACGGTCACGAAACAGCGAAATCCCAGAGATTCTGGGACTTTCCCAACATACATGTACAAATACCAGGCTTAAAGGAGCTACACCACAGACAGCGCATCTTAAAAATTTGGCCAAGTTTTTCAAGTCTGCCATTCTCAATATTGCCCAATCGTAACCATCCTTGTTCCTTTTTGGTTTATTGTTACCTCTTTGGTGTTTTTCTAACTTAGAACACTAAATTTTAAAGTAATTTTTGTACATCAGAAAAATGGCTTAAAATATCATGACATAGCTCCTTTAAAACTACATACTACAATAACTCAATAAATTTCATCCTTTAAAAACGAAATGGCCGTCTATTGTTATGACGGCTATGTGCATGAAATCAGCAACAAAGTGCTATCAACAAGCTGTTATCAACACCGTGACGTCTCAAAGTTAAAATAACCAAAATACTCACCACCATATCTCGTGGAAGGTTTTCACTTTTCCTTTATTCTACCATTGCGGGTGCAGACTGTTGGCCTTGTAAGTTGTTAATTTTCTTCTGTAAGAACAAGTTTTCGCTGAAGTGCGTCAAACTGCCCTTCGTGATCGGAACAACTCGCTCTAGCGTTTACATGATCGAGACAGTGGCGTGGTGGCTGGAGTTGATCGGCTCCTCGATGAGGGGGAAGATGGCGTTCCGCAGGGCTCAATTGAAGACAAGCGAGTGGAGGCGACTGGCTGATAAATTGGCGAGGTCTATTCTGAATCACTATTACTGTCAAGCTGCAAATCACGACGGATATGATTTTCAGATCGAGATCTCTCGATGGAAATCCGCGGACGGTCTTGCGCTCGAGGAACGACTGCAGTTGTCCCTGGAGTTGTCTAAATATTCAAAGAGCAAAACGAGTGAATTGCTGACCTGTCTTACTGACCTACGCTTAATTAATACGAGTAAAAGCTCACCGTTCGACGGTGAAAGTGCCTAGACGTTAGCGGTGACTCGGGAAGCTCGTCAAAATCAATCCCTGCATTGCTCGATCTGTTTTTGTGAGACATATTACAAAACTGCGGAGGAACTTTTGGTTAAAGAATTGCTTCAACGAAGACGTGACACTTGGACGAAAGACGCTTTAAATTTGAAGTGACGCTCGGAATCCCGCCGATTATGTTAATATCCAAGAATTCGAATTACACAAAGCGTCGCGCGAGGGCCTTTAGGGATTACCTGCGCATGCACTTCCGAAAATTTGCATATTTGTTTTGCAGATCGGAGTGGAGCGGCAAATGTTACTGTAATTCTCGTCAGTTCTCGTAATTTCTTAGCTCAATATCTTTCCTCAGTTCGAAAATGAGGGGAAAAGAGTTATTGCTTCAGTCACACTGATGAAGTTGTCAGTCGAGGTACACGATCGAGACCGTCTCGAACAAATTGCAGAGAGAACCGAAATTGCCTCTGAAGGTGACAATAATAGCGCTAGCTACGTCGAGAGAGATTCCGAAATACACTATTGGAATCCTACGATGGTTTTGAGGATCATAAGGAATGCCTCAATGCATATTTAGCCCTGTCCCTATCCCTTGCTCCATCTTTTTTATTTACTTTTAACACAATGACATTTCTCTTCTTTTCAGACTAATGTTGGACATTGGCTTGGGTTTTTACTAATAAAATACGAACAGTACCGCAGAAGTTAACAGTCAGTTCAGGCAACTGTATGGCTTGCACCGGTCAAGTCACACAATTCCTTGTACGAGTCTCTACCAATATTCAGTTTGTTTTAGTAAAAAATCAAACTTTTGACCCAGACAAAAAATGCCCAAATCTGAGTGATCTCCTTAGAGATACACAGTAGGGAAACTGAATAGACCATACAAGGGGGGACGCAAGTGAAAAAGCGGGTGACTATAGGGTTCGTATGATGTTGAGCACATTTGTCCTTTTTTGTCTAATATTTGTCCTTGAATGAAATATGGCTTCACTTCAAACGGTATTTGTCTTACATTTATCAGGAACAAATATGATAACATTTTTGTCACACATTTGACGTCTTCGAGACTAGAGTTAATACTAATATTAACTCTGTTGAGACCAGGACAAATGTAAAGTCAGATTTGTCTCACATTTGACCTAGAGCCAAATTTGGTCAAATCCATAATTTCATCCAGTGTTAGTTTTAAAAACATTAATAGATTGGGTATTGATTGTCAAATATTCTGGAAGTGTATCAAATGTTCTTGAGGCTCTGAAGCGCTGATGCATGTATGTCCCAAAAGTGTTTTTCAATAGATGGATTTCCTTTGAAATCGTACAATTTTTATGATTTTCAACACAAAGCGACGCAGTTTCTGAGCGTCAATTCTAGTAACCAACAATTTAAGGAGGTAAATATATCACACGGGACTCGTAAATTTCGGAAATTTCCTCTTACTTTTCTCAACGGTCGGTATTATTTTTAGTGCTGTATTGATAACTCCGAACGCGCCCGGCTGCGCTTCGAGCAACTCCTCTCTTGTGCTATCCAAACTTCCCGCGTGCGACAGAGCTGAATAATGAAATGCTACGTCAGCGGGTATGTGGTTAACAACGCGGGCTTAAGTATCCTAGGTCTAGAATTTAGCGAAATTAGCGGAAAATGATAAGGGCTAACCTTTAAAACCGAAGAACTCTGTTTTCGTCGAAGGCACTTTCCTATTTCCAAAGGTTAAAAGGAGAAAATTAATTTTTTAAAATTTTTAGGGGGTGTACCAAATTTTTGGAGGTTGTTCTGTAAAAGAACAGCGACAAGGAAAACGACGCTTCGAAGCAACAGAATAGGAAATGAACCATGCGAACGACTCAAAATCCGTGTTTCCGCTGCAAAACTGGCGCATGCGTATACGTTATTCAGCTCTGTCCCCGCGTGCACTATAACTCGAAATAGGCATCGGAGGCACATAAATCTTTAATAAATCTCGGATAAAATATGAATATCCCGAGAAAAATAAAAACGTGCGGCGCGCTGAAATATACATATGACGGTGAAAAATAGAACTTGCTGCGTATTCATAAAAGATCATTATCTAAAAATTAAACTATGTACTTTTAATCTATGAACACCAACAAGATCTAGCTTACATCTCACATAGACAGCAATTCCACCTCTTTTTCCTCAACACCACTCTTGACCAGTTCCTGTCCCGTCTGAATGTTTTAGATAGTTATGCTGACAATAGATTCAGGTTTATATGTCTCAAGGTGTGCTTAGGAGGCGACGTAAACATAAATAGTCGTTCTTCTTTAAATGATCTTCGAGTGTACAGCAGCTCTAAACCAGTTCCTTGTTTTCGTTGGGCTACAAATGTTCGTAAATAAAACTGTTGAAACAGCAAACTGGCATTTCGGGCTTTGCTGACTTGTTGACGAGGTCGATTGTCTGGTGTTTAAAATAAGGCAGCGGTCTCGCTGTATATGCTTAGCCGTGGTGTTTGGATGTCTCTGAGTGATGACAACTGGTATCCGATAAGCTTTCGTGCTTTTAGAGTTAATGCGTCTTTATCCACCTCAGTTTCTCGAGATTTTCACAATGCTATGTAATTTCAACAAATTTAACGTGTCGTGATTTGGTCGGTAAGCTCGAGCTCGAGATCAAGGGGCGTCTGGGAGGGTCTCAATAGGGGGAAGAAGATGATGTTGATGGTTGACGGTTAAATTTGAAGTCATTTGACGGTTGATGATTAATTTTTTGGAATGTTGTTCATCAAACGAACTAAACTGATGAATCTGGCTGTAAATTTTCCTAATGACGCGTTTGTAAAGAACTGTTAATTCATGACACCTTTTATTGATAAATAACTAACGTTTTACGACACCGGAAGTGTTTCTAAACCGGAAGCCAGTTCTGTCGCTAACCAGTTTTACTTGCGAATAGAAGTTAAAGGACTTCCATAAATGTATTTTTTTGATATATCAAAAGTTTTATTATAAGAAATAGAAATTGACCCTGATTATGGGAGTCGCATAGTTCTTAATTAAGGATATCTGAGACATTTGACGGCTAACATTGGTTTGCTTATTTGGCAGCTGACGGTAAAAATATTGCGTTTTTGGTCATAACGCACGGGCCGAATGCGGCGCCGTCCGTGCTACAATTCGTGACCGTAAGCCAAATATCTTCCAGTTTAGCCTGATCAAACATGATTAACCACCTCAAAAATTTCTTTTCACACTAAAAGGAGGCGATGCACGAGCGCACACTGAACAATCACGATAAAGATCCTGCAGGAAAAACTTTTTTATTTGTTTTTTCGTGTCAGAACAAGAAACCCACAGTTCATTAACCCGTCCGACCCTGCACACGTCAGCTTTCACTATGATTTTTAATGGGGATACGCGCGCCATTATACATATGTGAAAAATAGAACTTGCTGCGTGTTTATAAAAGATCATATCTAAAAATTAAACTATGTACTTTAAATCCATAAACATCAACAACATCTAGGTTACTTCTCACATAAACAGTAATTCCGCCTTTTTTTCCTCAATACCACTCTTGACCAGTTCCTGTCCCGTCTGAATATGTTTTAGATAGGTATGCTGACAACTGATTCAAGTTTATTTGGCTCAAGGAGTGTTTACGAGGCGACGCAAACATCAATGTCTTTCTTATTTCATGATCTTCGAGTGTATACTCGCTCTAAACTGGTTCTTTGTTTTATTTGGGCTAAAAATGTTCGTAAATAACAATTTTGAAACAGAAAACTCGCATTTCGGGCTTTACTGACTTGGTGTAGATGAGGTCGATTGTCTGGTGTTCAAAATCAAGCAGCGGTCTCGTTGTATGGGCTTAGCCGTGGTGTTTGGCAGTACTGTCTCTCTGAGTGATGACCACTGGCATGGTATCCAATCTATAAGTATTTGACGGTTGATTGTTAATTAGTTTAGTTTAGTTTATTGAGATTTGCCACTGAAAAATACAATTTACAAGTAAATACATGAACAGAGACACGCACTAACAAACAAAAATATAATGGCAGGAGAAAAATACAGGGCGAGCCCCAATTGACATTTGTCCCCTTACAAAGTACAAAGAATAGAAAAATATAGGTTACATATGCACTTATGTACTTTGTCTATAGAATAAAATAATTTGCCGACCAACTGCGACACTTAGTTAGGGCGGAGTATAAAGCATGAGCTTTTCTGTATAAAACCCCTTAACTAAGGCTTTAAAGTTATGTAAAGAGCTCCCTTGCTTAATGTTGCTCGGTAAATCGTTCCATAATTTCATTGTGCGAGGAAAGAAAGAGTTTGTAAAATACCACTGAGTATGAGTGAATAAAGGGCGGATGTTTGCAGGATGATGACGCCGGGTTGCCTATGTATGGTTAGCAGGAGGCAGAAGATGGTCAAAGCTAGCGTTGATAGGACCTGACGTAATTTTGTATAAAATGACAAGATCATGGACTTCTCTTCTGAATTCAAGCGGCAGTAGGCTAAGAGTTTTCAGTCTCGCAGTGTAGCTGGTTTTCCTATCTAGTTGGTTTAGTGTAAATTTAGTAGCCCGTCGTTGTATATTTTCGATTAGCCTTCGATGCTTTGCTGTGTAAGGAGACCATGCAGAGGATACGTACTCGATGATTGGGCGAACTAACGTCGTGTACATCATTTTCCTAGTTGATACGTTAACAATGTCTTTACCGCATACACGCTTTACAAGACCAAGAACTTTGTTACACTTCGCACATATCTCTTCGATGTGCGTCGTCCATGATAGTGGAGTAGTAAAAGTCACGCCTAAATCATTGGTGTCAGGAGGCGAGTTTAAGGTCTGGCCGTCTAAATGGCATGTATGCTTCTCTCTTTGGCGCGAGGTTCTCTTTGACATGTGTAGAGCTTTACATTTGTTTGTGCTGAAAGACATACCGTTGTCGTCACACCAAGTTTTGGAGTTGTCCAAGTCAGCTTGCAGCAGGGAGGCAAATCTATTGGAAACAATAGCGCGATATAGCTTGCTATCGTCCGCAAAGCGGCCAAGTTTACTTCTGTGGGTAATGGAGCACGACATGTCATTAATGAAGACCAGAAATAAAAGCGGACCCAGGATGGAGCCCTGGGGTACTCCTGATGTGACCGGGAACCAGTCTTAGGATATGCCGTCAACAACAACTCGTTGGTATCTGTCAGAAAGATAGCTTGAGAACCAAAACAGAACTGGACCGGATATACCAAGGAGATGAAGCTTCGAGAGGAGTAGCCTATGTGAAACCTTATGAAATTCCTTTCACAGGTAAAAATGGATTACGCCCACTTCTTGGCCATTGGCTATTTTGTATAAAATATAGTGATACACCTCAAGTAGTTGCGTTTCTGTGGATTTTCCTGGTTGGAAGCCATGCTGGAGTTGGTGAAGAAAATACGATAAATGAGGGTAGCAGTGATTAAACACGCATCCCTCCATAACTTTGGGGACAATGCATCAAAGAGAAATTGGCGTGTAATTCTCCGTTAGGGTAGGATTGCCCTTTTTAAAGACGGGTGCAATGTTCGCGCGCTTCCAATTTACTGGAAAAGAGCCCGTAGACAGCGACATGTTGAAGAGCCTGCATAATGAAGGGGCAATTTTAGCAGCAGTATGTTTCAGGAGTGAACCGGGGATGTCATCTCGTCCACCGGCCTTACTTGGATTAATATTCGACAAAGCCTCCATCACTTCAGCAACTGTAAGCATAACATTCTTTTGGAATGTCGTTTAGAAAACGAACTAAACGCGAATTTGTCTGTGGATGTTCATGATGACGCGTTTGTAAAGTTTGTTTTCAACCTAAATAGGACGCGGTGCAAGAGCGCACGCTGAACAATCACAATAAAGATCCTAGAGGAAAAAATTGTCGTTTGTTTTTTCGTGTAAGAAGAAAAAACTCGCCGTTCATTAACTCGTGCGACCTTACACACGTCAGCTTTTACTTTGACGGTTTTAATGTGATTACGCGCGTGGGGCCGTACGGGTCAAATTATCATCAGGCATAAACCTGCAATTTAGCATTAGGTAACGCGTTAAATCAATTCATAGTATCTTGGACAGGGGAAGTAAGACAAAACAGTTTATACAACTAGGTATTAAAGATGCTATATACAAATATTAAAGCGCCTGGATAGCGGCTCAATTAAAATCCATTACGTAAGGTTTGGCCGAACTGATATGGGTTTACTGAAGCGGTTTACAATACTAGTAAAATATTCCAAAAATGGAATGGGTTAGCATCCAATTTAAATATAGTTTCGCTTCTGTTTACGAAAATCTTAAAATTTATTCATTGTATTTCAGGTGGTGGTGGTGGCGGGTTTTACTCCAGTGGAAGAAGTGGAGAGAATTTTAGTGGAACCAAAGGATGGGGTGGAGAAGGTGGTAAGGGTTTTATTCAGGGAGGGGTGGGTGGAAGAGCCTGGCTTTACGATGTCGATGGTGGGTTTGGTGGAGGTGGTGGAGCTTATGGATGGGGAGGAGGAGTAGGAGGAGGAGGAGGAGGAGGAGTAGGAGGAGGAGGAGGAGGAGGAGGAGGAGGGTACTCTGGGGGAAGCAGTGGAAATAGTGGTCATGATACCTGTGGAGGTGGGGGAGGCTCTTACAACGATGGAAACAACCAGGACAATGAATGTTGTTACAACAACGCTGGTCATGGTCAAGTGACTATTACGTTCCTGGAGTAAATAAAACGTTTATCTAATATGATAATGGCACTTAGAATTGAGCTTTCATTGATTAGCATTCTAATCGACTGATAGCACTCAGTTAAAGCGCCAAATAAAGTGTAACTGTTTAGTTTTTTAACCTTCCGTGAAACCCAAAAGTCACGCATCTTGTTTTTCATTTGGTTTACTTTTATCCATCATTTCTTTCGATCATCTATTATATTAACTGAACTCGGTACTTTTTTTATCGTTGAAAAGTACAAACAGGGTTCTAAGACTTGAGATAATGAAGAAAAACTTTTTTTCAGAAGTCGCACTCGTTATACTTTTTCACCAGGGTCTTAAGGAAAGGTCACAATATCTCACAGACCAATTATCACACTGTACAACCTAAAACGATGAGAAATAATTCCAGATGTTTATATCTTCTGGAAGCCTAGGATTGAGTTTTGCCTGTTCTTTCAAGTCAATCCTTTGATACGAATCTTCACTGACCTTCTTTTACCGATGTTCAGTGAGATCAGTGAAGATTTTGAGATCAAGCAGTAAAGACGCCTATTACAATGTAACAGTCTGGAATCAGTATGGCTTTTCGAACGTGGCACTAATCTTACCATTGAAAACGTGTTGTCAAATGATGAAGACTAACATGAGGGGATAATGACACGCACGATTTTGTCAAAGTTGAGATCCCTCCCGAGCCCTTTGAGGAAGGAAATCATTTGAAAATTGGTATAACAACCGGAAAACCCAAGGAGTTGCTACAGCAGCTTTGTAAATTTGCGTGTGAAATTGTAAATTATGGACCAGAATTAAGTAGGAAGTATTCACAAGTGTTTCATTTAACGACAGTTGTTAAAAAGTATTGCTAGTTTCGTAAAAAGAGGTCCTTTCACTGTATGAGGTATATATATTGCTTAAGTATTTGAATAACAGAATAATATTCCCTATCTCTCTGTAATAATATATTATATCATACGCTTTGACAGTCTGTTATGAATTTAAGACAAAATATACTATGTATTTCGTAGAAGTACTAGTTATAAACAGAAAGATGTCGTTGCCATCGGCGAAGAAGGTGTCTGTTTGACCTATAATCTTTCCTTTGAATACTGAATTGTTTTAGCCACCTATCAAGCAATTGCAAAAAAGACCAAGGGCTCTTACAGGGAGCTAGTAACATTTGGAAAAGAAACATTTTCTTATAAAGATCTTGAAATAGTAGATAAGTGTCAAAAGGGTTTTAAGAAATGGCAGCAATGTCTGTGGTGGGACGTTACTTACATTTACTATTAAGAAATATATTGTTAAATAAACAAACGTGACGTTAAAACTTTCATTCAAAGCTGTTGCTATTAGTTAACACTGGAAACTTAGTGCAAAGCTATTAATAAAAAAAATGTTCTCCAGTATATTGTTTGTGAACTTCATGGTCTTGTAATGGAAATAATTCAAATTTCTTTACAACTGCGGGCAAATAATTTGACATTTTAGACTTAAAAAAACGAGAAAAGAGGAATAATAGCAAAGGGACAAGCGAAGAGTCAAGATTCAAGATGACTTCCGCACAGGTTGTCGAAATGTCAGTCACCATCACCGACAACAGTCCTTCTCAGGACTACACTCACCCGGACGATCACATGATACTTTCACATGTTACCCCCGGGCTCAAGCCAGTTACTGAAGAAACAAACCTTGAAAAAATGACAGATTTAAGTGGATGGGGGGAGGGGTGGGGGAAGGGGTGTCCCTATATTTGGAGACACCTCGCTAAGTTACAACTCATCCCTTCCTTGCTACCACCAAACCTTGTCTGTGAGAAAAAGGGGGGGGGGAGGGGGGAGGTTGTCTAGAACAAAAAACGTACATTTGTGATGACAAGGTCGACGAGGAAAATAACTTGTACATGTGCGAGACAGACACTTCACCCTGTGGGAATCTAAGCCCATGACAATATAACTAATATTTGTAACTAATATTTGTAATGTAATATTGTAATGCTGATGTTATATCAAAGCAAAAAAAAGAAAATGAATGAAAGTCTGATTATGGAGTTCCAGATCATGAAAGTGAGTTACCATGGAAGTAAGCTTTCACAGTTTATGGCTGACTCATTTATTGGAAGCGTTAAATCAAAGTTGGGCATACCATCAATTCTCAAGGATAGGGTGCTATGAAGATATAGGAAAAGGAGAAGAATTGGAAAGTAAAAATACGACCTCTTATGTTTTCCGAAAAATATGCTGAAACATTTGGGTAATATTTGTAATTGTGATAGAGGTTGGATACAACGTGCGCTATCATTGGTCAAAAAGGCGTGCTTTATCAGAGTTTATAGTTCAGCACTAAATTTTCTCCGATTCTTATTGGTTTAAATTGATCACGTGACGCGATAGTATCCATCCTTGGAGAGACACTATCAGCCCATAGTGCCCGTCCGCGGAAAATACCCGGATGGACAGTACTCATCCGGAAAAACAGTAACCTTTCAATTCTGACTGGTATAACGCATTATTTAGCCAATGTATGGTTGCGAATTATTGACATTTGTGACAGGCTGTACGCATGAATAATTATTTGATTGATCTGCATTTAGTGCGTTTCGATTGTTTTTGAACTGGTGCGCGCAAGAAAGTTTAGTGTTTATGTCTCGGAACTATCGGTCTGATAGTTGTCCCTTGGAAATTTGATGTTCTTAAAACTAGCATATTTACCCTCGAAGCTTCGCTTCTTAGGCTAATATTTATTTTAAGTACATTAAACTTCCGCGGGGCAACTACCAGCCGATAGCTCATCGACAGAAACAGTCTATTGTTTAAATAGAGCATGGAGCTGATTAAACGTTGTACGCTATCTGCTTACTTGTGCTGCGTCTGGCGTTTGTTCGTTAATTAATTAAAAGTGAAATTTCGGAATAAGCGAGCGGGCGCAAGAACCAATAAAAGGTTTGTAGGCACGCCAAGCGCCGTGATTTGCAATATTACAACGCGTACAAGGACGGAAATCCTGAAAGAGAAAAGGCTTTCATGCTCAGTCAGGTTATGAAAATAAAAATCGAACACAGCTAACACTTGTCTAGTAGCCGTAGTTTCGTGTTAAAAAAAAAACAACAACAGAACAAAACAGTTTTGGTGAAATTAATCTTGAAAATATATCTAAAATGTCATAACTATTAAAACTCATACAAGTCATACTGAAGTGCATCATGGCTAACTCATCATGGTGCTCTCCGGTCCGAGTAGTGAAGCAAGCCTCAGAAATTACATCGGTCGCCCTTCGGGTGAACTGAACTATGAGCTCGCTCTAGTATCCTTTCCAATGCGTCGTGTGGAAGGCCACATCAGTCACAGTATCCGAGTTTTACCGCGCTGTCATTTTGAGGAATCTTCTTGTTCCTGTCTTGACCTTGTTGTGCGAAAAAAAAAAACAAAAAACAAAAAACAAAAAACAAAACAAAGCAAAAAACAAGCGTGTTTTTATGAGCTCCGATTCGGCCGGACCTCATCAAACATTTCCCGTTGAGAATCTTTGTTAGACCAGAAACTTCAGACTAAAGTGTTAATTTCGGCCCGTCCAACCATTTTCTTTTTTTGTGAACTATTGCAGATCGCGAACAAACTTCGATGGTCTATGAACTTTGATGGTTTGACATTTTTGATAACTTTAGTCTTGTTTAACCAATCAGATTACTTGAACCATTGTAATTAAGATTCTGATTGGCTTATTGTAGCCTGCTTTATGGCATATTGACGACACTGTTGCTTGCACTGGAAATAAAGTTTATTTTTAAAATTGAAAGCAATGCGTTAGGAATTTAACGGATTCTTCATTATAAAACAAATAGAAGAGCCGTGACTGTGGTCTGTTCTGTTGTTAAACACATAGGAAGCGGTTAAAGCACTCAAGAAAAGGACAGAAACACTCAACTACATACATCTCGTGTTTCTCCCTACATTTCTTTCGTACTCTATCGCTTCCTTTGTGCTTTAAAACTGAACAGAGCACAGTGGAGGCTTCTCTTTTTGTTGATTAAATGTTCGTTCCGGCACACCTGTCATATAAACAGACTTGCTTTCGCACATTCAAATTTAGAGCATTTCTCATTCCTTCATTTTTTTTTTTCTTCTCTTTAGTGTTAAAAATATGGGAAAGCTCCAAAAAGAAAGCTTTTGACAAATGGTGTCATGTTTCGTGACGTTTCAGGACTCCTCCTTTATTGACTGTTTAATCATTATGAAGTAACAGTCTTCACTCTTACTTGCCAAATGAATGGGAAAACACCAAATTCAGAACTCAATTAATTTGTCTTTATTCAAGGAGTTTATGAAATTGTGGAATTGTTTTGACTACAGCATAAAATACAAGAGACTTAAATTAGTCAAAATTGGCTCGTAGGGTTAAGAATTTACGTACCCCAAGGGAAGTTAATGAGTGATACTACTAATAATCATCATAACAATTATAATCTCCAGATTTTTTTCTCTTTTTTCTTTTTGTTTTCTTTTTCATCGTTCAAAACAAGAGGCTTGCTAATAGGAGTTTTTCATGCACAAATGATGTTTGAAGAAAATAGCAAACGGGAACAGTAAAGAAACTTATTGTCCCGCCCAATTTTGATTAATAATGAATGAAGATAACAGTAAAACTTCGCAGTTTTGGCTCTGCAAGAACCTTAAAGCACTAGAGATGGAAAATTGATGGTTCTTGCATTTGTTTCACTTTATTGAATATTCTTTTAAAAAGCAACTACCGTGGTAGCGGGTTAAAAACGTTCTTTTTTAACAAGACTGCGAAGCTGGCCTGCCGTCGCCGCCCGATGCTCTCTTTCATATTTCTTCTTTTTTTGTTTGGAGACTGGTTCTACATCTCAACAGTTGCAAGCCATGGTGAGTTAACTTTGGAATACTTTTGGGTGGGTTGGATGAAAATTTAGACTATAGTAACCCCCTAAAGTAATACAAATCTGGAGTTGCAGGAAATCAAGGGCCCGAAACTTGAGTGCAAAGAAATATGGTATTTTGTCAATAAGGGTAACTAATTGAAAATGATGAAGAAGGAAACTACGATTTTACAAGCGCTAACAAACTTAGAAACTTTCTAAACGAGTTGCAACAAAATCGATTGTGTGCGGGATCTTCATTCTTAGGTATTTTGGCTCAAACTTTTCGGCTACGTTTCCTACGTTTTAAATTCTTACAAAATTTATTCAGATCATTTTCATCATAATACAATCAGAAATACGTAATGAAAGTTCTCATTCATTTGGGAAAGAAATATTTTTGCTGGTTTCTATTAATTTAATTTAATTTAATAATAAGTTCTTATATAGCGCATTAAAATTGAACTCTATGCGCTTTACAATTACAAATTAAAAAAATTTCAATAAAAATCCTATACATGCAATTTTCGCTACTCTATCTAAACTAATGAATTATTACGTGTTATACATATATGTGACAACGTACGGTATCAAAAAATCTGATGGCTTAATTTTTGAAAAGAAAAGTTTTCAATAAGCGTTTAAAGGAGTCAACAGATTCGGCGTTTTTTATGTATTCAGGTAGTTGATTCCACAAATACGGTGCAGCGTAGAATGCTCTTTGCCCATACGTTTTAGTTCGAATTGTTGGGACCTAAAGTAGATTCATGTTTGATGAACGTAGGTTTCGTGCTGGAATATATCGACTAAGAAGTTCAACAAGATAGGTTGGAGCCATGTCATTTAGTGCTTTGTATGTTATCAACAGTATCTTGAATTGAATTCGTTTTGTGACCGGGAGCCAATGAAGTTTCATAAGTATATATGTTATACTGTCTCTTGATTTAGTACCGACTAACAAGTGGGCAGCTGTGTTTTGGATCCGTTGGAATTTTTCGATGTCACAGATCGGTAGACCGTACAATAGGCTATTACAGTAATCAAGTCTCGATGAGATGAAGGCGTGTATTAATCTTTCCTTTTGTTGCGTTGACCAATATTTCTGATTGCTAGAGACGACGATTTACAGATGGAATTTATATGCAAGCGTAAGTTCATCACAGAATCAAGCATGACGCCTAGGTCTCGGACAGTATTAGAAAAATTAATGATATCATCTCCAATATTGATATTACAGAAAGGAGGATTTTTTGAGAAGCGTGAGAGGAAACGAATGATTTCTGTTTTTGAAGGGTTGCACTGCAATCTGTTTTTCTTGGCCCACTCCATGATTGCATTAACACATGATTTCAATCTTTCCATGCCCAACATTCTGTCACAGGAGTTTATCTTTATTTAAATTTGGGAATCATCAGCATATAACATACAGTTTAGGCCATGTTCAGCAACAATGTCTTCTGTAGGCGAGGTATACATTAGAAAGAGTAGTGGACCAAGTACTGATCCCTGGGGTACGCCGTAGGAGATATGTCGAGGCTTAGAGATGGAGTGTTTGATCTTCACTGACGACTGAACACGGTGTTCTAGGTATGATTTGAACCATTTTAGTGTGATATCTCCAATCCGAAACATTTCTCCATTCTTTCAAGTAATATGTTGTGGTCGATCGTGTCGAATGCAGCGGAAAGGTCTAGCAAAACAAGTACTACTTCTTCTTTTTGATCTACAGCTCTTAGGATGTGAGTTGAGACTTTTAGTAAAGCAGTTTCAGTGGAGTAGTATTTGTGGTATGCTGACTGCATCGCTGGAAATAACTTGTTCTCGGCCATATATTTGTATATTTGATTTGCGACCACCCTTTCGATTGTTTTCGAGAGAAAAGATAGATTTGCAATCGGACTGTAATTTGAGAGACAGTTCGGGTCCAATGAAGACTTCTTTAAAGATGGACGTACCAGGGATTGTTTTAACTGATCAGGAATTCTTCGTTAGCCATGGAGGCGTTGATAATCCTGGTTATAATTGGCGTAAAGTGTGGAATTGACTTTAGGATTCGTGTTGGGATGGGATCCAGTTGACAAGATTTAGTTGGAGATTGAACAATAAGTTTATTAACGAGCAAACCGAGTTGCAGAGGAAAACTATTACATGGAGCTTTTGTCTTAACAGAAATTCTGAAGGTGAAATGTTAAGTGAAACCCGGCAGAATTGTGGTTCATAAAAACGCCGAATTTTTTTTGTTTTTTTGTTTTTTTGTTTTTTTTACATGACAAAAAGGGCAAAACAGGAACAAGAAGCTTACTCGGGATGATGAATAATTCGAATGGCAATGAATAAGATACACTTAGACCTTGGTAACTCGAGGAGAGAAAATCAAATGGTGGAACTTGGTTAGAATGTTTTTGTTGCTCAAGAGTTATCTTTTGCAGTTATCATTTGAGTCTCTAAAGCCATTAGACTCGTAAACATATTTATTACGTTAGCTATAGCGAACACAGCGAATATAAAAACTCTGAGAGGCACTTCATATCGTCGTAGCGTTTAACTATAGAGGTTCAAGAGTGTTTGACTTCAGTTCTGTCTCCATGTATTAAAATAACAGAGTATTCATTTATATCATTTTATAGCGGAAGAAACAAACGTGTCTATAAAACTGCGGAACATAAGGAAAAACGTCTGAGTTGTTATAATTTTTTACATGGAGACACCTTCACATGTTTTTTATCATGGAGAAAAACCACCGGTAATATTCTCCTCTATTTACGCTCGAGTCTTCAACTTTCAAGAAAACGAAGTCATCCTCAATCGAATATGAGAATTCCTTACTTTCGTTATCGTTTCTTTCATCTGAGAAATACCCAATAGCTAAGCAATATCTTTGCTTGTTGAAACTCCAAGAAGCTGTTTTAAACAGACTACTTTTAAAATGTTGAAAATAAGATTTAGTCCACGGTGAAAAATTAAATATATCAAACAAAAACTTCATCCGTTGTATTCTAGAGACGGTTGTCTCAGTATTTTCTCTCCTGGGTTTTATTTCAAAAACTTAGATGCCCTTTATTGATCTGCTATTCACTACTTAGCGTGTGTAAGGAGACAAAAGAACTCCTGTGGGGTTAGTTAGGCCCCCGGGAGCGGTCCTTAGAAAAAAAAAAAATTACCTGAACTAATTCAGCTTACAGTGACTCATTTGAAAACAGTTAAATAATTAACCAGACCTAGAAAGGAAGAAAAGAACACCAGATGTGCGGAATTTGAATAGAGATCTTCTAAAGAAAAACAAAACAAAGCAAAAGAACAGAAAAAGAATAAAGTCGTTGACGCAAGGTTACAATTAATTTCAACAAAACATATTTTTATTTATAGTTACGCGATTCCAATAGAAGGATTGCAAGAATCTCATCCAGTTATTTCTTTTTCCAGAGACGCTTATGTTTTACATAAAGAAAAATCCAACCCATAACATTTCCTAGTAATGTTGATGGAAAAATATGTTGATTATTTATGATTTTCGATGAGTTTTAAGCAGACACCTGGTCATGTTTTTCGATATTAAAAAACTAAAAATAGGGGAAACATTCTAATGTCGCTTTCGTCCTTAATTGTCATCATGTTAATCACCTTCGTACTCTTAGAACATTAAGAAAACTAATAGAAAAACTAATTTTTCTTCCCCTTTTCGATAGCCTCTCTTGAAGCAGAGGGACCTTACTTATATGCAATCTATGCAATAGCCTACAAACAGGACATTAAAAACATTTCTTGAACTGAGTTAGCCTGTGAAAACAATTAAGTAGGGAAATAGAGTATTTATAGCCGATGTGAAATAACTCTTTGTCTGTATATAACAAATAGAATGATACAGTTTTGAACAATGGGTTATTAATAATTTACTCAGTGGGAATGCCACAGAAGCAGTTTTGTTTAGTAAGCCGAAAAGTGAGAGATAATTATCCACGAGAATAAAATCAACAAATCGACAGTTGTTGTGAATTCTTTCGATGCGTGACACCCTGCGTGGCACTTTGACGCGAGAAGCGTTGTCCGTGTACACTTATCAGCAACGAAAAAGTGGCCAATCAGATTGTAAAATAGCTGCCAGTTGTGGTAAAATTTAGTACCTAATATTCCTATGAACCTATCTTTCTCTCTAAGGGCTAACCTCTTTTCACTCGGGTATGTTTGAAGTTGGAAAAATTGTTAATATTAAGAAAATGAAAATTAATCGCGCTTGGTTTTTTATCTTTCAAGCTTCTCATAAGCACTTTTGCTCAAGTCGGTAAATTGACGAGAGCCATACTTTTCCACTATGAGTTTTAGTCAGGAAAAGCAAGCTGTTTTCTCTCGCTGTTTAAGTTTGTTTTGAAAAAAAAATGTAAAGAAAGGTATAAATGGGGAAAGAATGCCATTCATGTATCTCTTACACATTTTTCCTTTGTTCAAATCTAGCTGAGGAAGATTACAATGAACAAGGTATGAGCTCATAAGTAACACAAAAGGAGATGATTTTCTAAATTTCCATGTATCTGGACATTATTCTTTACGTTTATTGTTTTTGTTTTCAACTTGGGATAAAGTTTCAGAGGTCGTGAAAATAAGTATGTTTAGGGGCATAACATAAATTAGTTGCTAGGCTTGACTGCAAAAATTCAAATTTTGACCATTTCATAACTAGTTAAAGAATATGGTAAAATATTTACAGAAAATCTGTCAAATCCTTGAGACCCCAAGGTTTTCTGTAAATAATTGTTTTATTCAACATTACTCAATTCTATTCTATTCATTTGGTTTTTTAAAACTTTTTTTTTTTGCCAACCTACGCGAGACGTTATGCACGCCTAACAAAAGCTATCCATTAATGTCTGATTTATGGATAGCTGTCGGCGTCTAAAGTTCTTGAAACAGAAAGATGGATATGGATTGGTGGGTCACGTAAATAAAAACATTTCAATACCAATCGGAATGCATATTTATAGTCACTGAAAAAATTGGTGTATAATGGAAGAAAGGTGTAAATCTATCAACATAGGACCGTCAGGAGAAAAAGACAAAGTTTTAAGTCAATTGAGTGACTCGGACCACTTACAACACCCAAATGATCTGAAATTGATGGCAGGCTTTATGTATAGGGGCACGGAGGTAAGAGTTTTAGTTTTACTTATTTTTTGTTTTGTTTCTGAGCTTGCTGCTGTTCGTAAGCCTTGTGTACCGTTTGATAGAGTTTCTTCGCTCCCCTGTGAGTCTTCGGCAACTCAGATGAGGCAATTCTATTTCAAAACCTTTTAAAATTAGGCCGGAGAACACTTGAATCGGTCAAAAAGGAAACAAAGATAAATGAGTTAAGAAAATAAAGTTCCTATATGACGCGCGTTCTGATTGGCTGAGAGAGTATGTCTTAGCAGAGTATTAAGAAGAGGGATCGAATCGTTTCTACCCTTTCGTTTCTTTTGTTCTCTAACCGCTTACTTCGCACTTTACAACAGAACAGAGCAAAGTTGAGGCTTCTTCACTTGTTACACAAAAAATGAAAAACTCCAAGGATGCCTCGTACTAATAGAAAATATAAATCGTTCTCATGAATAGCATCTCCGTTATTTTATGAAAATAAAGCTCAGTATTTTTCCCCATCAGAACAAGTCTTGTTTCAAAATGTGCTACAACAATGCAACTTGCCTGGTTGGATTTACGGACGAGGGATACAAGTGTGTGTGTCCACCTGGTTACAAGGGAGACCACTGTGAAAAAGGCAAGAGTTATTTTGCACCTGCGCTCTAATCATCATGTTAGCTACTACAATTATTCGTCTTTTTTGCATTCATGTTACCATGGTCTCGTATGCCTCGACATGTCTTCCGATGACTTACGAGTCATTTATTATCCAACTGTGCTTCTTAGAGTACAAATAAGGCCCAAGACGAGTACAAATGTCTTGCTGTATTTGTACTTAACAGACCGCTTAGACAGGTTTTCTCACATCGCGCGAGTGACGAACTGGATTGTAAAGAAAATTGAGGAAGATATGGAAACTTTGCGAATCGAGTTAGCGCAAAAGAACATGCAGATTCAGAAATTACAGTATGACTTATACATTCTGAAGGAAAAATACGACAACGAGACGAAGTCACTGAGGAGTGAAGTGGAACGGGGAAGGGAAAAAGTTGGATCTCTGAAAGTGGAGATAAGGAGGTTGAAGGAACCTGAGACAGATGACACCATTAGTATAATGAGGTAAGCTCTTATTACATTGTAACTTAGACACGAGCTTTCCAAGGTACTCTTGTTTTGGTCGGCATATTGAGAAGGAAAAAAGTAGGAACTATGTTTGCAACTTAAGTCGCCAATTTTAGGGTTTGTCATTAGAAAATGTTATACGTCTATGATCTGAACCAAGTTGGTGGCTAAATAGAATTATTCTCGCATAGCAATTAAGGCGTGTCGCAAAGCAAGAAGCTCTCGAATGTTTACTTCTCCCAACGATCGTGACATCTCTATTCATTACTAGTAGCACTTTACATCTATTTCTTTTATGTTGTTGATGATTCTCGATTTAAGGGGTCAACCTGTCGCATATAACGAGAAGGAGAACGTTGAAGTTGGGGTTGTCTCAAATGTGGCTATTTATTCTCTCAAGTTCAAGCTTGGAAAACTCGAAACCGAAACGCAAACTTTGAAAGAAAATGTGAAAAAAAAAAACTTGAAAAGAAGATATCAACTTTAAGTTTAATCAATACAGAAGCAAGGTATGTTGTTTTTTTGTAAGTTGGCTTGTTATTTTCTTCTTTGTGTGAACGTGCCTGAGATTGTTTGCGTCTTTATTGTCTTGAGGTGACTCGTCGCAATTTCGAACTGAATCCACGCGGCAAATGAACAGCTTAGAAATCTTCACAGAGATTCTGCCAAGTGCTGATTATTACGCAAGCTTGAAAGTTGAAAACCAAAATAAAAGTTTTAAAAAGTTTTTGCTTTCCCCTTTATTTTCCCTTAAGGAGGAAAATACCCCAAACACTAGTTTTTTAAAAAGACACAAGGTTTTTACAACTGTACCCATTGTCAAAATGATATTATAATTTTACCGAGGTTTTGGACTGGCTGCCAACACGTTCGATCGCGAACAAAAGCTTCTTTCTTCTAAGAATGGTCGTTTCTCGGAAGAGATTATGTCTGCGGAAAGTTTTCGAACATATATAGCGCCAAACGCTAATCTCTACATGTCGTATTTTGCTATGGTATCCAAAAATACCAAACTAACATTAAATTACACTTTCCTGCCTTTATGCTAATATCGTTTTCTTTTTACCCTTCATATCGCAAATGTGAACAAGGTTGCAAACAATTTAGCTATGTCGCGATGCCTGTATCGTTTAGTTCCCATTTTGTCGTCGTTATGCCCACGGGTTTACACCACAAATTTAACAAAAAAATAACCCTCCTATGTCGTTACGCTTATTTCTACAAGTTCTTATCACTAGCTTAAACCAGACTTAAGATATTGCGTCGCAAAAAAGGGCTACATCTTAGTTTTTCATTGATTGCATTAAAAACATCTGATGTTGGATTAAAATGTGATTACTTTTGCCATGCGTTGAAAGATGAAAATTGTCGCGAGATTACATTGATTATTTACATGAAGTGCCTCAAACTGTCTGACAAAATAGTACAACCGGGATGGGATCGTATTTTATAACAATAGTGGCGTTAAACGGGATTTTACAGCTGTCAAATTCTTCTATTCTAATACATTATTCTTTTTTTTTTTTAATCGTTTTCCATCCCCAGATACGGGTATTGATCCAAACCCTGAATCGAGATGAAGTGACTTAGAAAGAAACGTTTGTGAACTTAAGTTGATGGCCTTCTGGCATGTAAGGTTGCTCTTATTTCACATAGCCAATGATTTATTTGTCCACAAAACTTGCAAACTTGCGTAAGAACTTAATAGAAAACTATGAATTAAAAGGCAACAGCCTTTGGCAAGTGGAAACTTCGTGCGAAAGAGTCGTTTCAAGAAGCAGTAAAAAAAAACGTTTTTTTGATGAATTCGTGTACAGTTCATTATTATAATGTTCGTGACGAATATTCTAAAAGCCTGGCTAACACGACAGTATTTTTTTAACTTTTATGCACCCCTGTCGTATAAACAGACTTACTTTCGTACGTTAAAATCAATATAGCATTTTTTGTTTATTGGCGATAAAAAAAGTTCGGAAAAGTTCGGAAAAGTTCGAAAAAGAACATGTTTGGGACCTAGTTCACACTGCGTGACGTTCCAGAACTTTTTCTTTATTGAATGTTTAAATAATCATTCTGAACTAACAGTCTTAACCCCTAAACGCCAAATGAATGGGAAAAAAAAAACTCGGTAGTCATTTAATGTGTTTTTACTTAAGGAGTTTGTAAAATTATGGAATTGTTTTGACATAGAGTACAGAAGGCTTACTTTAGTCAAAACTGGCTCCTATGGTTCTGGCTCCTATGGTTAAGACTTTACTTCCCCATGGGAAGTTAATGAGTGATAGTACAAATAATCATCATAACAATTAGTATATATAGATTTTTCTTCTCTTCTTTTTTCGTCGTTCTTCCATTTCGTTTCGATTAATGTTTCAGAGAAATTTCTTTTTCAAATTTCCACAAAACAAAAGGGTTGTAATGGGCATTTTTCATGCACAAATGACGTTTGAAGAAAGTAGTAAACAGGAACAGTTAAGAAACTTATTATCCCGCCCAACTTGAATTAATAATAAATGACGGTAGGAATGAAACTTAGACGTTTTGGCTCTACAAGAACCTAGCAGTGGCAGAGATGGAAAACTGATGGTTGCTGTATTTATCTCACTTTACTGAAAAGATTTTTGTAAAGCGAAACACTCTGATGGTTAGTTAAAAACGCTTTCTTTTTTGACAAGACTCTGAAGATGGCCCGCCGTCGCTGCCCGATGCCCTCTTTCATATTTATTCTTTTTTAGTTTGGAGGCGCGTTCTACACCTTAACAGTTGCAAACCATGGTAAGTTAACTTTGAAATTCTTTTGTGTGGGTTGGATGAAAATGTAGACTATGGCAACTCCTGAAGTAATGCAAACCTGGAGTTACAGGAAAGCAAGGGCCCAAGGAATAGGGACCAAAACTTATGCGCTTTTCAAGGGTTTGGAGATCCTAATTTACCACATCGAGAGGGCTCTGAAGTAAAAACTGACATGATCATCTCGGAAAAGCTTCAGTGCAAAGAAATTTAGTATTTTTTCAACAAGAGTAGCTAATTAAAAATGAGGAAGAGGGAAAGTACCGTCACGATTTCACAAAGTGCTTAAAACTTTAGAAACTTTCTAGACCAGTTGTAACATAATCAAGGCTGTGTGTGGGAACTTCATTCGGGGCATTTTGGTTCTAACTTCTCGGCGACGTTTCTTAAGTTTCAAATTTTTTACAAGAACTTATTCAGATCAATTTCATCATTAACAAATCATAAATACGTAATAAAAGCTATATTTCGGAGGGGAAATAAATACTTTTGCAATAATGGATGGCAATGAATAGGAGACACTCAGACCTTTGTATCTTGGAGAGAAAATCAAATGGAGGAATTTTTGTTTAAAAGGTTTTTGTTGCTCAAGAGTTATCTTTTGCAATTTCTATTAAAGTCTCTAAACGCATTAGATCCATAAAAATGAATCAAGGTGTTACCTATAACAAACGTAATGAGTTTGAAAACTTTGAGAAGAACTTCATATCGTCGTAGCTTTTAACTATAGGTGGTTTAAGAGCGTTTCTCAAACTGATTAATTATTCATGCGGTCAAAAGCCAATAAATAACCTACATTTGGGTCACGTGGATGAATCTTGATACCCAATGAAACACCAGATGAAAAACCACCAGGTTTTCATCTGAGATGAAACATGTTTTTCATCTGAGATCAAACATTTGCATTTTAATGAGATTTTTATTGGCGCCGGATACCACAAACTATATCGTAAATAGTTTTCGCAAGATATCTCTCGCCGGTCTTCTTGGCCACTTCCATAACGAATTTGCTTAAACAAGGACCCTGACTATAAAAGGACATTTGCCCTGGGCAAGCCGTCAGTCATTTCACCCCTGACACCGAACTGTCGACACCAACCAGTCCGTGACCGTGCGATATCGGCAAAACTATTGTAACCGAAAGGTCACTTGCAGCCAGTGCATATCTCAAACTTCTACGAATTTTGCCATTTTCGTTTACGGCAAAGAAAAGATGATCGGCTCCACTCAGTTGGCTCCACGGAATGTACACCCGCTTGCGATGTCATTTCTGTAAGGAAGGCAAACGGCCAGAGGGCTAGCGGTGAGGACTAGCTTTTATGACCTTTATTATTTTTCACAAAAATCCTCTTCTCATACCGGATTTGTATTGTTGTAATAAAGTGGTTAGTTTCTTCGACGTTTTGTCTACGGGATTTCATGTGACACTTATACAAGAACTCCTCTGCAATTAAACAAGAGATCACGTTGGAGAGAATTTTTATTTGAATCGCGCGCAGTTTCTCCAACGGAATATGTGGTGTTGAAATACGAATCCCGTGGGTGCTCATATAAAATAATTTCGGTCACGGATTGGAAACATGTCTGGTTGGCTGAAATCCGATGGAAAACAAATTATCATCGGCTATATTGCCTGAACGGGCCTCAAGAACTATTGAAAACCTCGACCTTT
>NC_142520.1:9517200-9534700 GCF_964205215.1 Stylophora pistillata
AAGTCCACGCGATTCCAGTGCAAGAACTGCAAGAATCTCATCCAATTAATTCTTTTTTTCAGAGACGCATATTTTTTTCATAGAGAAAAAACCCAACATCTCCTAATAACGTCGATGGAAAGTCCCTTCGATTATTTATGACTTCTGACTAGTTTTAAGCAGACACCTGGTAAAAATGGGTGAAAATCTCTAATACTTATTTCTTCCTAAATTAATGCCATCTGAATTATCTTTATACCCTCAGACTATCAAGAAAATAATAGAAAAATTGCCTTTTCGTCCTCCGTTCGATAGCCTCTCTTGGAGCAGAGGAACCTTAGGTGCAATCTATGCAATAGCTTACGAACAGAACATTCCAACATTTCTTGAACTGAATTAGGCTGTAAAGGAGACTAAGCAGGGAAACAAAGGATTTATAGTCGATGTGGAATAATTCTTTGTTATTCCTCAAATTTCTGTATATAAAATATAAAATAAAGAAGTTTTGAACAATGGGCCATTAATGATTTACTCAGTGCGAGAACCACAGAAGTAGTTTTGTTTAGTAAGCCAAAAAGTGAGCGATAAATGATGATGATAATGATGACTTTATTTAAACTCAGATGAAAATGAGGCTTGTTAGGCCTCTAGCAACAGAGATGCTAATATAACGAGAAAAAGATATGAATATAAATTACAGAGTTTAAAAAAAATATAAGCCTAAATATAGATGATGATATAAATGATGGTGATATAAAATTACAAATTACTTAGATTTCTTATCTCATTCCTGAAGTGCCAAATTCGGCCATTAATGTTAGCTTATCAGGTAATGCATTCCAAGCCTTAGCAGCAATGTAAGAAGTCGATTTGAGGCCGTAAGTTGTGGTCTTAGCTACAGGTAAAACAAATTTCTTTCTGCCCCTAAGATTTTTCTTATTTTCTCTTACCTGAAATAAAGATTGAATATACTGAGGCATATTGTTATAGAGGGCTTTGAAATGGTTAAAAGCATATCTTATTTCCGTCTACTACTTAATGAGTAACCGACCTTTCCATAAGAATGAAATTAAAAAAATCGACAGTGGTTTAACGTGCTCTTTCCTCTTACCGTGACAACGATAGTCGTCATCCCAGTACCCAAAATGTTGTGGATTCGTTCGGTGATCGAAACTTTACGTGACACGTTGACGAGAGCAGCGTTGTCTGTACTCTTATCAACAACGGCAAAGTGGTCAATCAGATTGCGAAATTGCCGCCAGTTTAAGTAAAACTCAGTACCTAATACTGAATGAACAAGGTATGAGCTCGTAAGCAGCGCAAAAAGAGATGATTTTCTAAAATTCTATGTACCTTGACCTTATTCTTTACATTTATTGTTTTGATTTTCAACTTGGGATAAAGTTTCAGAGGTCATCAAAGTAACCACATTTTGGGGCCTAACATCATACATTATTCACTATCTTTATAGCAAAAATTTAAATTTTGTCCATTTAATAGTTAGTTAAAGTACATGGTGAAATATTCACAGAAATGAAGATACTATTTCGGGTTACTAATATATTTTTAGAGAGCTCCCTCAGCTTAGCTTGTCGAAAGCTTTTTCCTCTCCGCTATTTGCTCTGCGCCCTACCACCCAGATCCGTTTTCGAAACATTCTACTTTTATAATTTGCGGTGAAAACAATAGAAATTATAAAAGTTCTAAATTGGAAAGAAAAATGATTGTTTATCTTAGCTTCTGTAAAGTAATTTTTTTTTATCTTCTTTTTCCTGAGTCACATCGACTCAAATTCGTTTTTGCTCGAAAACGTTTTACGTTTTGAAACTTTTAATCCACAAAAGGAACGCATGAAAACGCATATGAAAACGGAAACGAAATAAAAAAATTGCAACCGTTTCTTTAATTTTTTTTTTCCTCAAATAAAAAGATATAGCCTCTTGTACCGGCATATTGCGGAATTGTCAGAATTATATTTTTCTGGTGTTACCGGGAAAAAGAATATTACATAAGGGTTACAAAATAGATAGTCTGGCCCCTAAGTGGCTCAGTATATTTCGACCAAAGGCTAACCATAGGAAGACGATACGATAAACTATTCAATTTTTTTAGCAGATGAATTTCAAAATCAGAGTAGATAGAAGTTTTAGCCCATCAATTGATATCAATGAAAATTTTCAAATCCCTAAGACCACACGGTTTTCTCTAAATACTGGTTTTATTGAACATTACTCAATTATATTCTAATCTTTTCCTGTGTTTTTTAAATTTTTTTCTTTTTTTCGCCAACCTGCACGAGACGTTTTGGAGGGCTAACAAAAACCTTCCTCTAACGTCTAATTTATAGATAGCTGTCGGCGTCTAAAGTTCTTGCAACAGAAAGATGGATATGGATTAGTGGGCCACGTCTTAAAACACATTTTATTACCAGTCGGAATGCATATGTATAGTCACTGCAGAAATTGGTGTACTATGGAAGATAGATGTAAATCGATCAACATGGGACCCGCAGGAGAAAAAGATAAAGTTTTGTGTCAATTGAGTGACTCGGACCACTTACAAAACCCAAATGATTTGAAACCGATGGCAGGCTTTATGTATAGGGGTACGGAGGTAAGAGATTTGTTTTTATGTTTTTTTTTTTTTTTTGCTTACGAGTTTGCTGCTCTTCGTAAGCCTTGTGTACCGTTTAATAGAGTATCCTCGCTCTTCCGTGAGTCTTTGGCAACTCAGATGAGGCAATTTTATCTCAAAACCTTTTTAAGCGAAGCCTGAGAACATTTGAATCTGCTAAAAATGAAGAAAAGATGAATTAATTTTAAAAATAAAGTTCCTGTATAACGCGCGTTCTAAATGGTTGAAACAGCATGTCTTATCTGAGTATCAAGAAGTTTCTTCCCCTTCACTTCTTTTGTTTTCTAGCCGCTTACGTCGTCCTTTGCAACAGAACAGAACAAAGTCGAGGCTTTTCTATTTGTTGCACAAAAAAAGAAAAACTCCAAGCATGCCCCTTATGGATAAAAAGTATAAATCGCTCGCATGAAAAGCATCTCCGTTATTTTATGAAAAAAAAGGCTCAATATTTTTCCCCATTAGAACAAGTGTTGTTTCAACATGTGCTACAACAATGCAACTTGCTCAGCTGGATTTACGGACAAGGGATACAAGTGTGTGTGTCCACCTGGTTACATGGGAGACCACTGTGAATAAGGTAAGAGTTACTTTGCACGTGTGCTCTAATAATCATGTTAGTTACTACAATTATACGTCTCTTTTGCATCCATTTTACCATGGTCTCGTATGCTTCAACATGTGTTCTGATGACTTACGAGTCATTTACTGTCCAACTGTGCTTCTTAGAGTTCAAATAACGCTGAAGACAGGTTTTCTCTCATTGTGCAAGCGACGAATTGGATTGAGGTTACAGACAAAAATGGTGAAAAATTCAAGTTGTCCTTCAAAAGATGAAGAGTTGGAATGGCTGGCGAATGTTGATCCCATTTTATTAGATAAAGGAAAGAAAGAAAAGCAGTTGTACGACATTGAAATTTCATCATCAATTGAAGAAAACAGAAACAGCAACACGACAACGCGCTGATTGCGTTCCGCTTTGCACTCCCCGTCAATAGATATTTGCGAAATTCGACCGCACTGAATACACAATTTGGCGCGTTGAATAATAAATCTCTTATTAATTGTTTTGGGGCGTAGTTGTTTGTATTTTAACTTGCCCTACGTTTTCGTCAAAATACTGCACACCTCGTAAATATACTCAACGATAATAAACAACAAAACTTTTATTAGGATCTATGTATCACACTTTGTATCCGTTCCCCCTGAAAACCACGTGATCCTTCCAATCTCCCCTTCCCCTTCCGATAAAAGATGACTGTTCCCCAAACATCATTCCACGTGATGCACTTTCAGTGAGCTTTCAGTCCTGTCGAATATCACAGCTCATCCAATTAGGTCATACCTACAAAAGCCTTTCTCAACTCTTTTAAAATGTTATAATTTACGGAAATAATCTGTTTGTACAGATGTAAACGAGTGTTCCACCAAAACCCACAGCTGTGATGTCAACGCTGAGTGCAAAAATATCGAAGGTTCTTTTAACTGCAGCTGCAAGGTTGGGTTAATGGCGATGGCAAAAAATGCACAGGTAACTATGAAATCTGTCCAACTGAATTGCTCCAAGCATCGAAAACAGTTGGTTTATATTCGCCTGAATTTGACGAGCGTATCAAGAAAATCAACGATTTTCATAAGAAAGATGTTTATAGTAATGTACTGAGGAATCAGAGTCGGCTGCTATTGTGTCATTTATCACGCTTTGCATCCATCGCAGTGTTCATTTTATTACATGTTTCGTGTCTAGGGTGCTACTACTGTTATGGAGAGCATGGTGTTACATAGTTGCTAAAAATAGAATCGAGGAAGTTTCTAGAACGCTTAGTCATGCTGACTCATTAAGAACTTTTAACGGAACTTTCTAGAAGAGTTAGCCAGCATATTTTCGCCATGATGTAATAGTAGTGTAATGTTACTAAAAATAACAGATCTCTAGAACATTCTGGAACTTTAAAAAAAAAAACATACATACATACATACATACATACATACATACATACATACAAACATACCTGCATACATACATACATTTTATTGAACACATCCCCATCTGGGGCTTTTTAGTCAACAATTACATAATTCGAATACTTGATACTATACAAACAAAAAAGATATTAAGGAGTCGCGATAGGTTAAAGTTAGAGACCTTTTCCAGTGAGTTAGTGTTGCTACAAGGAGTCCAGAGGAGCAATAGCCGGATAGAGTTGTTAGAATTATTTACTGGAATCGTCAGCCGTGTGGAAGGCTGCCTTGGAAAAGCGTTGTGGATATTGATAAGCGACAAGGATCTTTAAAGAGAACCGTGAGTTGTGCAGTAGTGCACTGAGATTGAAGTTATAGTATTTATAGAGGGAATTAAGTTAAGATGATAGTTATTGTATTAGTTATTGGTATCGCTCCGTAGTCAGTACGTCAGTCAATAAAGTAGTTGAGTTAGTATGAGTTATATCTTTCTGGCGGTTGAGAAAATACCGTAACTCTGCCTGTCATCGAATGATTTACGAGTCGTGGACGGACGACAAATTGTGTTCTTTTAGTTTTAGTTACATTACATTATTTTTGTGTGGAGTTAAGTCAAGTTTACAATTTTTTTTTAACCAAAGTTACATTTTCATTCTGTAACCTTTGCTAGCACCACATCATGCACGTCTCGCGCCCTTTTCTGTCTTAGAAGACGCGTGCCCTTTCTTGATGATGTATGTGCCTGGTAATTAATTTGATTAAAGATTGTTTACCTGCGGATTGGTCGTTTCAGTGTAAATTAAATTATAAAGATTATTTGACGCAGGCGCTTTCAATGATATTTGACACCCACCAAAAATGACAATTTTACTTGGCGCTTATAATTTGACTCGCCTTGCGGGCTTGTCAAAATACGGCACAACTCGTAAAAATACTCAGCGATACTAGACAACAAAAAGTCAATTATGATGTATATATCACACTTGGTAGCCGCTCCCTTTAAATAACATGCGATCCTCCCAACCCCCTCCCTTCGATAAAAAAATAAGTGGTCCCAAAACATCATTGCACGTGGTGCACTTTCAGTGAGCTTTCAGTCCTGTTGAGTATCGCAGGTCTTCCAATCAGAACATACCTGTAAAAGCTTAGATAATTTTTTTTTGAATTTCATTATTAACGGGAAGAATTTATTCCTGCAGATGTAGACGAGTGTACCAACAATACCCACAACTGCGGCGTTAATGCCAAGTGCAACAAAACCGAAGCTTCTTTCAACTGCAGCTGCAAGGTTGGGTTTAATGGCGATGGCAAAAAATGCACAGGTAACTATGAAATGTGTCCACCTATTCCAGGCATCGAAATCAGTTTGTTTATATTTGCCTAACCTTGACGAGCGTATTAAGAACATCGACGATTTTCATAAGAAAGCTGTGTATGGTAATGTAGAGATATGAGTCGGCTGCAAATGTGTCATTTATCACGCTTTGCATCCATCGCAGTGTTCATTTCACTACGCGTTTCGTGTCCAGGATGCTACTACTGTTATGGAGAGCGTGGTGTTACATAGTTGCTAAAAATAGAATCGAGGAAGTTTTTGAGAACGCCTAGTCATGCTGACTCATTAAGAACTTTTAATGGAACTTTCTAGAACAGTTAGCCAGCATATTTTCGTTATGCCGTAATAGTAGTGTAAAGTTACTAAAAATAGCAGTATTACAGATCTCTAGAACATTCCGGAACTTTTTTAAAAGATACATACATACATATGTATGTCTGTAGGCATGTATGTATCTTTTAAAATCCCTTGATGAGTGGGAAACCACGAAACAGGTCTGTAGGGATGTACATGTAGTTATTTTTTTCTGCCTACTACACATTATACCCGCTCTACTATTTGTATCGAGCACTGTTTCACGGACACCAAGTTTAATCTCTCTACACACGTACATACATACACACATACATACACACATACATACACACATACATACAAACACACACACACACACACACACACACACACACACACACACACACCTACGCACATACATACATACATACATACATACATACATACATACATACATACATACATACATACATTTTATTGAACACATCCCCATCTGGGGCTTCTCAGTGAACAATAACATAATTTACACTTACCATTCTAGCTATGTTGATATATCCAAATTATTTCGTTACTCCCACCGACGCAGCCCCAAACAGTTTCTTTGGAAACTATCAGCCTTTATACATAATTTACATACTTGGTACTACACGTTCAAAAAGATATATAAGGAGTCGCGATAGGTTATTAGAGGCCTTTTTCAGTGGGTCAGTGTTACTACGAGGAGCCTAGAGGAGCGAGAGCCGGATAGAGTTGTTGGAATTATTTTACTGGAATCGTCAGTAGTGAGGAAGGCTGCCTTGAAAAGTGTTGTGGATATTGATGAGCGACGAGGATCTTTAAAGAGAACCGTGAGTTGTGCAGTAGTGCACTGAGATTGAGGTTATAGTATTTATAGAAGGCTCTAAGTTAAGAAGATAGTTATTGTATAGGTATTAATGTCGCTCCGTAGCTAAGTTAAGAGGATAGTTATTGTATTAGTTATTGGAATCGCTCCGTAGCTAGTACGTCAGTCAATAAAGTAGTTGAGTTAGTACGAGTTGTATCTTTCTGGCGGTTGAGAAAATACCGTAACACAACCTGTTATTAAACGATTTACGAACCGTGGACGAAAAATTGTGTTCTTTTAGTTTTAGTTGCATTACATTATTTTTGTGTGGAGTTATGTCAAGTTTACATTTTTTTTAATCACAAATCACAGTTACATTTTCATTCTGTAATCATTGCTAGCATCACATCACGCACGTCTTGCGCCCTTTTTTTGTCTTAGAAGACGCGTGTCCTTTCTTGATGATGTGCCTGTTCATTAATTTGATTTAAGATTGTTTACCTGAGGATTGGTCATTTCAGTGTAAAAAAAAATAATAAACGTTGCCTTCTTTCTATGCTTATACTGTCTAGTTAAGACTTTTGTTCGGAAGCGAAACGGGAAATCTAAACAAACACTTTAACTCCAACACGGTAAACTCTAGACTCACGGTAAACGACAACTTAAAACTGCTGCTCGATAAACTGAAAACATTTCAACATCCTCTAAAACATCACACGTGAAAATTAAAAGGTCCGCGTGATTTGCTTACGATATTATTAGCGTACGTAGTCCCAAAGCACGCGAACGCGAGTCGCACACGCACAAGTTCATTAACGTCTTCTTAACAACTTGGTTGGCATAAGCGTAAGGATTAACATAAGCGAAAGACTTTCAGGCAATCAGCAAGCACTATACTGTTTATACCAACCATGTCCCTATTTAACATAACATCGACTGCGCGCTTGTGCTCATGATTAAGTTGCAGCCGTTTCCACCTGCGCATTAGCTTGTTATGTTTATGCCTATGCTTGTGTTGCAACTGAGTACCGCGCTTGAAGCCTGTTTCGCACTTCTGAGATAGTTATTAACACGAGGATGAAAACAAGTACAAGGATGTTCACACCACTATAAAGTTTATGTTTTTTTTTTAATTCTTATTTTAAGTCAGTGGATACTCAAAACAAGGATTTTTCCTTAATTTGAGAGCCAATTCCTTGAAAAGTAATGATCAAGATTTCTGCTTTTAAGAATTGTATCCTCTTTAATGAAAGTTCCTCAGTTTAAGAATACCACCATTAAAAATAAGATTTACATTCCTTGTTTTAAGATTTATGACTTTAAATTCTCATTTTAAGGGCATTTCCACTATTAAATAAATATCTCAAATCCTTGCTTTTAGCAAGTATTCATTCTATGTAGAAAGGTTGTTCTTCCAACTAGCTTTATGATAAATGCTTGCCAAAATTTCAGAAATATCTGTGGAATTGTGCTTGTCAAATTCCCAAGGAAATATAACCAATAGCGCTCTCTACTGCGAGGATCGTGCATCATACGTGTCTATAACCGCAGTTCAAAATATATGAACTTCATATATTCATTGTATCTGATTTATCATCACGGGTTGATTACGAATCAACTTAACGGCCTGGTCCCAGTTGGCTTGTTAGCTCAATTGGTAGAGCGCCGCACTAGTATCACAGAGGTCAGTGGTTCGAATCCCGTACAGGCCTGATTTTTTTCAGGTCTGATTTTCGCTATTGCATAAATAGCACTCTCTACTGCGAGGATCGTGCATTATACGTTAATCGTGTGTGTTTATCACACCAGTACTGTTGTTTATTCAAAAGCGTACGCTTGTTTTTTTATTCTTCAATTGACAGGTGTCACATGGTGACAGTTACTTGCCAAAAAATGTTTCAAAGTTTGCTCTTAAGACTTTTCAGTTACATTTACAAATTTAAAATATTTCGGTGAAAGCTTTCTCTTCAAATTGAATAACGTCTGTATTCTTTCTCATCCACTCACTAACAAGTTGTTAAGGTTACGGAGGATTTTCCGTAATTAAACTCGTAATTGTAGCCCTAAATCATTCGGGTTCTTTTGGCAATCATTTTGTTATGTGTTAGAAAAAAATTAAATTTTATTCACCAGCATAGGTCGGTCCGTATTGGGAAAAACTGTGCCCCTGTCTTGAGTACCGCCCGAGGCCTAAGGCCTCGGGCGGTATCCAAGACCTCAGGCACAGTTTTTCCCAATACGAACCTCCAGCCTGGTGAATAAGAGATATATATTGTGAGCTCATCTACCCAGTGTAATGGTTCATGTCTTTCATGAGGAATGAATGAATCAATGAATGAAAACTTAATTCAAGTGTCAGTGTATTTAGCTTTAAAGGTGTAAAAACTAATTGGGAACACTACTTAGTTACTTAACTTACCGAAGTTTAAAGATAACTTTATTAGCTATTTACACATTTAGAGTAAAATTTCAAATGTAAAACTGGAGCCTTATTTACATACTAATAATACTTTTAGATGGCTAAAAATTATACAGAACGATAAAATCTTACTTTATGAGTAGATTTCCCAGTCCACGTAAGTGTTTTTTTTAACAATTCGGTCAGGTTTCGTTTCTTTATGCTTTGTATAAAATCGTTTAAAGATGTTTTCTCCCGATCACTGACGCTTAACTTCCTCCATATGTACGGTCCGAAGTAACGAAGTGAGTGTTTGCCGTAACGGGACATTCTGACCCTCGAGATATTAAAATCAGCGTTCCTAAGCTCATAGCCTTTATAGATAGACTGGGACATTTCTCTAATATACAGTGGCATTAATCCGTTCTTAACTTTAAACATGAGTGTAGCAATGCTTTGTAATCTCCTTTCATGTAGAGTTGATAGGAAGGCTCTGTTTAATAAAGCACTGTACGTGTCCACCTTAGATTTAAAAATTGTTCTCAGTGCTCGTTCTTGAATACGTTGGAGCTCACGTCTATCGGCCGTTTTGCAGAAATGCCACACAATGTCACAGTACGTCAGATGCGGTAAAGTAGCAGATTTGTAGAGTTGAGGTTTGACTGAGTAGGGTATGATTTTGCGTAGCCTCATTAGCACTCCTACTTTCTGGCTTGTTTTCTTATAGATGGCAATTATGTGTTCGCATGCTGAATGACAGATTTTTATCAGTGGTCACTCCGAGGATTGATACACGATCTGAAGATGTTACTACAACTTGTTTTTCAATTTCTAGCGCTATTTCCTCAGCTGGCTCTTTTGCTGAGGACTTTGGATCGATGAAAAGTATCTGGTATTTACTGGGGTTCGCCCTGAGAAGGTTATCTGTGTACCACTGTGTCACTTTTTGCGTTTCGCTCTTGAGTCTTTGTAAAGCTATCTGGACCGAGTCCCCACTGGTGTATATTTGGTGGTCATCTACATGGATAAAGAGATTCTCTGTTCCTGTGTGTAACGGAAGGTCGTTTTGAAACAAGTTAAATAGTAGAGGTCCAAAGGACGAACCCTGTAGACATCCTCTTGTTTGGTCTCTCCATACACTAAACTGGTCTTGTAATTTTACTCGGTTTTTTCGTGAGCCAAAGAAAGATTGCATAAGATTTTGGGATGTTCATGAGAAATTATACGCCTTGAACATCTGAACCATTAGTGCAGGGTGCAAGGAGTCAAACGTTTTACTCATATCGGTGGATAATGCAGTTACACATTTCCTCTTATTGGCAGCCATTTTCCAATCCTCTGTTAACCTTAATAGAGTTGTCTCGCAGCTATGTTGTTTTCTATATGCCGCCATTTTTCCGTACAGGTGTGAATCCATGGCTGCAGTTATTTGTTGGCAAAGCAATGACTCGAACAACTTGTCTATTGAGTTTAAGACAGTTGTCGCTCGGTAATTAGAATGGTCTGTTCTTTCTCCCTTTTTGAACAATGGTGTCCATTGTCCCATCTTCCATGTGCTTGGCCACTCTCCTTTCCTTATTATTGTGTTGAAGAGTCTAGTCCGTTATGGTGCTATCCCTTTGGCTGACATCTTTAAGATCTTGGTGGCAATTCCATCCCATCCGGTGGCCTTAGAGCTGTTGATCTTTTGAAGTTCTATTTCGTTGAAGCTGAAATGCATGTTTTGATAGGCTTGCCGGATCACGGCAACGCTAGGATGTCTCTCAAAGTCTTGCCCCAATTGATCACCGCCGATTTCATTTGAAATTGTTTAAAAATAGTCGCACAGCTCGTCCGCCACTGCGATCTGATTTGTGACCGTTTTCCCGTTAACCTCGATGGCTATTTTCTCAACCTCTTTACTCTTCTTACTTAGGAACGGTTGGAAAGTTTTATAGAACTCTTTTGGCTTTTGTTTAAGTTCGTCAGATTTCCTGCTTCAGTATGCCTTGATGACTCGTCGCTCAGGTAAAACTTCTGCAAAGCATATGCATAAATCATATTTAATTATCTTGTTTTTGTCTTTTGGTTGCTCATTTTGCAAAGGTTCAAAACACCACCAAGTTATATTTACCTGCTGTGTAAACTCAAAAACGTCGCAAGGATGTTTTACTGTTTCATTCCTTACCTAACTTTTTGTGCGTGTTTGGTTGACTACTGCCCCTGTTACTTTTGAATGGGGTGGAAAAAATCCAGACCGCCTGTGATTGTGACGCGCCTATCAGCTATCCCTGACGAGTACGACGAAGGAAGCAATTAAACATTTAGCTAACTACTAGTTTATTATCGCTTTTAGAAAATCAATATTGCTAAAATAATAAAAGTGCACTCCAATCGAGATATCAATGCTAATTATGTCACTTTTTCATGTGTTAAAGACTTGGATAGCTTTATTAGGGAGTAAAATCATTGCAGCCCCCGGGCCGGCTGAAATACGACTTACTTTACAATGGAAATAAATTATCTCTTACTCTAAGATAACTACAATAAAAGCTACAAAGTGTAATCTACAATAAAATACAATAAGAGAAATATCAAAAACTAAAATACAAATAATTAAGATAGCTACTAATGATTAGAACTGTTCGCCATGATAAATGTGTTTTTGAACCTATTTGTCTTACAAATCGGTAGCTTGAAGTATCTCTGGCTGCGGGTGCGATAGGTGGACTCGTTGCGTGGAGGCAGTAGATCATGGAGCTTGTGGTTTTCGTCCCTTACAATCTGATCAAATTGAGCCTCACACAAGATCTCCCTCCTCTCGTTACAAATTGTTTTCTTCTACTGCACTTTGCCTTCCGTTACCTGGTAAAGTGGAGGGAGGGGGGAATAGGAGGGGAGGAAGAACTTAAAGAATTCTTGTTGGGTAAGTGCAGCTGGCCTCTTAAAATTCTCACCTTATTAGAGTCTCTTTTGTGACCAACTATGCACCCCATCACTTTTGGTCATACTTGAAAAAATCTTAAACTGCACATTTTCCATTTTTTAATCCCCAATTATCACAAGTTTCGTAAACCCAATGTCCAAAAAATGTTTTTCTTATTAATGGTAAGCTAATAGCTGCTTTCAAACAAAAACAAAAAAAAGGGATTGTTCCTTTGATGAGTAACATACGTACTTGCATCGAACATAACCCCTTCCACGAGGAAAGAAAAGGTGTACAGCTGTTTACAAAAAGGTTGTCGGAAAAACCGCAAGCCATGTTAAAGTATCCGTTTCTTTGCTTCTAAAAGTTCTTTACTGATTCATCATTTATGTGTAAAGGGTACTTTCCCGCTACAATTTGGTCTTTACTTTTTACTCTCCACTATGGACTAGACTTAACTGGAGACGGTTAGATACTCAGCGACAAATACAAGTGGCCACCATGGTCTATAAATCTATACATGGTCTTGCGCCCGACTATCTTGGTTCTCTTTTCACTAAATATGATCCTCCATATAATCTAAGGAACTCTGAAAACAAACTAGCTGTTCCATTACCCCGCACCAATTTCCTGAAAAATAGCTTTAGCTATAACGGTGCGGTTATCTGGAATAGCTTGTCCCCTGAATTGCGGCAAGCAAAATCACTTCAATCCTTCCGAAATGGTTGTCGCAATTTCTTCGTCTGAATCGACAAAACACACACGGCATCTATGTAAAGCAGAATTTCTTTATTTTTTTTTTCTATTTCACTTTTAAATTTTAGATCATGTTTATATAGATTAAAATAGATTGTAACTGTAATAATAGATTGTAATAATATTATCATTTTATCTGATAGATTTACCGTGTCTAAATAAAAATAAAAAAAATAAAGTTCAAGACTTTCTCAGATGAAATGCCATTAACAACGTAAATTTTATGACAATCCTACCTCAATAAAGAAAAAAATTAAGGAACGTCATGCTTCTGTAGGTCAATTTTCTATGCAATTCTCACGTGCCTAGACGTTTATTTATTAACAAATAAGTTTCGCTTTTTGCTACCTTAGACTTCACCTTATCACGTGTCAATTCCTTTCAAACAACCTGCATTTTGTCATGTATTTCACACGCTTAGAGAAAAGGCCAGATGGGTAACAACCAAATAAGAAGCCTACGTTGTTACGCGTTGAAACATGATAGTTGTCTCTTCATTCAATTTATTTTCACTTGTTTGAAGAAGGGAGACCAAAAAATATCTTTGTTCAGTGGTTGTTAGAGATGAAATAGAGTTTTTGGCTTTCTTTCCTTTGCAAAATTACATTGAAAATACTTTTTGGGGCGATTAGCTGTAACTGAATAATTAAGACTGTCTCTGATGGAGAGGATCAGCACTAACGATCGTCGTAGCCTATGAGCAATCGTTGTTTAGTCTCGTCACGCAACATGGGAGAGGGATCGTTGTGTGACGAGACCAAATTAGGGTTGTGGAGGGGACTGCAGGAGGCGTGGTACCTATGCAAGTTATTTTTGCCAAGAATGCTTATGTTTTGTACCGAAAGCGGAAAATAAGATCAATTTTGTAAAATGCCCATACCGAGTTAAACTTATTGTACACGGTACAAGATAAGGATAAGTTACGTCATAATAATCCTTATATTGTGAGGACGTCGACAATTAAACCGTAAGCCGGAAGTTCCTTTCATAGCATAAAACAAAATATCAATCAAACAGAAAAACAAAAAATAAGCACGCAGTCAATTTTCAATCAGTTACACCACATAACTACCGTGAGGATTCGATTTAGTGCCCTCCTTGAAATAAGCGCCCCCTCTCTAAGAAGCGACCCGTCACATTAGACTTTTTTAATGAGGGCCCCTATTCTAATAAGCGCTCCTATTGAATAGGCATTCGCGTTCCAATAAGCACCCCCACACAGATAAGCGCCCCTATTCTGAATCAGTAATAGCACAGCGGAGTACATGTACATTGAGATCAACCGTGGTTCGTCTTCTATTAATTGCTCACGTAAAGCCTCAAAACAAAATCAATGGTCTTATGTGTCCGTGTTTCAACTGTTATTTACAGTTCATTCATCGCGTGACGACTGCAGCTTAGCTGATCGTCCCAGCCAGGACTTTTCCATGGAAATAATCCGTCATTTTTCGTTCTTTTTAATCCTTTTGAAACTAGTAGGTTTGTCTCGCGCATTTTACTGTTTCTCAAGATGGAAATAAACGCTGTGTACCCATCCACAGGATTCCCTGTCCCACCATCATCAAAACAATTTTCAAAACAAATAAAGTAAAGAATCAAAGGGATAAAACAAGATGATATATTCGAACACTCTCGCCAAGATTCAGGTCTGTGCGATGTTTTGTGCGGGCAGTATTCGAAAAAAGGTTTCGCTAAAATTTATAAGACTTTGTATAAAGATGCCATGTTGGTTTTACTCTGAGGAACACCAATATGGCGGCCGGAAGCTAACAAAACCATGTCACCGAGTTCTGCTGTACAAAACCTGTAGTAGACTTGTGAGGGCTCATAAACATCTAATTGACTACAAATTCTCACACAAGGACTCTTCAGATTGCGAAATCTCAACAGGTAAGTCAAGGTATCGATTCCTTAGTTAGTGCCAAGGGTCAGTCCCCTTAAGTCTATGGAGGAAGACCTCAAACCTATAACCCCAACAGGCCAGCTATCTAAAGTCATGGAAGGTTTCACAAGAGACTCATTACTTAAGCAGGTTAGGAATAGGCTTGACTTTAAACAATTTTCTATTGGTGGTAAATCAACAATCCATGCATTAGTCTATTTTGTGCATTTAATACTGATGTTTCTTGATTGTCCCGGAAATTGTATTGGAATATTTATTTGCAGACTTTAGTTAAGGATTTTATCCTGTTGATCATAGTAAGTTACATCTGGGTGTGAGCAATGTCTTAATTAGTCAAACGGATCTATGCTTTCCTTACCAGCCGATCTCAGATTGTTAGAATCGAGGGGGCCTTATCTGCCCCCGTCTATCCTCATGGCCCGGTATCCCCAAAGGGATAAAGCTAGCCCCTATCCTTTTTGCTGCCTTGGTTAACAAGCTGGCTGACAATTGGCATTTGCGCACTAAGTATGTGGATGACACAACTGTGATTGAGTGAATATCCAGATTTAGCCCAAGGTATCTCTTGTTTGTTGTTCAGAACATTATGGTTCTGCTACTAGCCGAGGTATGCGCTTAAATCCCAAGAAGTGCAAAGGAATGATTGTCAACTTTCTTGAATACCAATCTATGGTTCCAGATACCCTTAAGATACTAGGTAATGACATACGGAAAGAGTCTCAAGCTCCAAGGACATATATATCTAATGACCTACAGTGGAATCAGCATGTTGAGTATATTTCTTGAAGGGCTAATAAGAGGGCGCATGCCTCAAGATTACTTAAGAAGTCAGAGCCCCGTCATACTGACCTATTGTAGATACATTGTTCATTAATCAGATCTCTTGTTGAATACGCATCACCCGGGTAGGCAGCTCTGCCTGACTATCTATCGGATCTTATTGAAGCCGTTCAGAGGAGAGCATTGCAGATTATCTTTCCAGATAATGGTTATGAGAAATCATTTGTTTTGTCTGCCCTCACAACCGTAAGTAAGCGTAGGGATCTTGCCTGCATCAGGTTTTTTAAGGACCTTCCTAATACTGAACCTTCAGGGTCTCTCTACATGGTGGAAGTAGTTCCTCATGGTTACAATCTTCGGTCAGGGGATTGCCTCCTTGTAGAGAGACCCAGAGTTAGGACAGATAGATTCGCCGCTTTCTGTACTAATTAAGTTTTTCCCCATAAGAGGTGACCCTAGAGGGAATATTTATGATAACTTTTTAAATGTAATGAGATTGTCGTGCATGATGTTGAAATATGATTTATTAAGAGTTATTATTACATCGCACGCAGTGCCCGTGGGCAAGAGGAAGCAAATCCTATGTTCTGATTGGCTACCCAAGCAGGCAAGATGGGCCCTCTTGCCCGCTCTGGATTGTCCTCATTGATCCCGCACATGAAAAAACAGAATAAGAACTACATTCGTAACTCTTGGACAATTTCGGCGACGGAAAGGCAAAAAGCGGCAGAAGATATTCAAAACAAAGAAAATAGAAACGAATCTCGTGAGTTTGTTGTCCAACAAACACAGTTGGCTTTCTTTCCCAGCTCTCGAAGGAAAAAAGTCATTCTAAACTCTTATTATATGGCTGTGTCTCACGAGGACTGCGAACTACCGAATTCACGAATTTGATTGGCTGAAATCAAAATTGAAAGCGGTCTAGATTTCCTTATCTAGACCGGTATCTAGACCGGTCTGGAAAAAAAAAAGGTGCAACGAATATAAAGAAATTGGCACATAAGACACAGCCATATAATAAACATCACTGCGTTCGGTCTGTACTGGCAACCACGGTCAAGATTCTCCCATACAGACCTCCCACTCGTTTAATAAGAACTAATTAATAAAGCGAAATATTTTTCAATATAGTAAATCCTTTATTAACCAAGCTTGTTCGGTCAAGATGGTTGAATATTAGTATCGATCTCTGCCTGTAAAAGAGTTGATTAAACATATCTATCTATCTATTCATGTGAGAAGGTAGCCGATACCGTTGAATAGTGTTCAATACACATGTGCAGAGCTCAATACAGTAGGTAGCGATCAAACAAGACGACACATGGTTTCTGTTACTCAGATTTTCGTGCTTACGCACTCATCAGTCTATCTATCTATCTATCTATCTATCTATCTATCTCTCTACCTATCTGTCTATCTGTCTATCTTTTCTTCAACCTACCTGCTAGTATGTTAATATCGTGTCAAGAAAAACCCGATCTAAAAATTTGTAAAAAGATAAGAATTCAACTGTTCTATTAAATCTCAAATAGATTGATAATTCCTTATTTCAAAATTTGATGACGTCACGTGAAAACCAAGAATTAAATCCCCTGGTTCAAAAAAGTGCCCTCCCTTAATGTGTCGAAAGTACACTAGCGCCCCGGACGCTAAATCACAAGTTTACGGTTTGCTCAATTCTCGACTTTTGTCACGCAGAATGGCTGGACATCATCAGTTGCTCGTCTATA